>NC_084588.1:48529003-48829003 GCF_033807715.1 Cololabis saira | reverse complement strand
CCTTTCTCATGTTGTTAACATTTATTAAAAACATAAAAAAAATACCTTAAGGTAATTTAGAACAGCAAAAAATATGTGAATAAATGTGCGCTTAATATGCGATTAATCACGAGTTAACTATGGACAACATGCGATTAATCAGTGTTGGTCAGACTGCTGGGAGTTCAGTTGGAAACAGGTGCTGCCATGCCAGTGCTAGAATTTACATATAAAAAAACATCAACAAATGACACGAGTAACTTCCAGTTACTTCCAAGATGAACGAGAGTCTTTCGTTTGGAGTGACAGAGAAGTGGAGTTACTTTTAAGTGTGACTTTAGAATATAAAACAAGTAAAATACAAGAAAATATTGAAGGTGGCCAAACAAATTGTAAACACAGGTCGCACACATGACGCTGGTGACGTTTCTGTCTCATAATGTGACGTTCTGAAGCCTAAATGTCTGTTTCCCTCAGTTTACAAGCAAACGTGAAGACAGAGTTTTTGCAAATCTCCACTTTGCCCGGAGTTTTCAGAAATGATGGTTTTTGGTGACTTTGAGCTTCGTTTTCGTGTAAACGAACGGCCAAAATGCATGAAAACACCACTGTTTTTGCTACGTGGAAACGGGGCCTAAGTCTGGTGCACGTATGAATGTCCCTGGGCTCAGATGGAAACGTTGGCTCACATGAACACGTCTACATTTGCAGTATTTCACGCTGGTGAAATGCCACTCCGCTCGTTTCCGTGTGCTGCTGGACCGGAGACGATGAAAAGTGCCCGGTTTAATGTCGGGTTGTGGTGTGAGTGGGAGGTTTGAGCGGTGACCTCTCACCGCTGGCCTTCCACCTCTGCCTCGGCACTTCCACCCAATATCGGCTCTACCTTTCCAGGGCCGCGACTTCACAGAGGCTTGTTATTGTATCTACCGTTCGCTACATAAAATTAGAAAGACGACCTTAGGCGAGGGATACGGATTTGGGCGCGAACGCCCCCCACTGATCGTTAAAACGCCGTGTTGTAAAACGGAGCATAAACAGTCATTACCGCCAGCCAGGAATGAGTCATAATTTTCAGAGGGATTTGAAAAGATATTAGGGGGAAGTTTGACATATTTAAAGTCAATCCTTGGCAACAGTGAAAACAAAAATCAGATTTGTAAACTTTTCTGCAGCGTACTTACAGTACACACACACACACACACACACACATGCGCACACGCTAGAAAACGCTCAGCATCAAGACCCGGCACGCATTGATGTACGCAGTAATTTAATAAGGTCGCTGCAGGCGGCAGCTTAGTTGAAAGTGAGAGCTCTGATCTGAGAAAAACTTCCTTGTCTTGTTAGATGTGCTGAATTAGTGAGCAGCAGGAGATGCGAGTTAAAATATGAAACTTGAGCTTATAAGTTACACAAACATGCTGCTTTACAGTGCAGTCGTAGGAGGGCTCAGTGTCTGCATGTCCTTATTTTGAACTCAGAGAGGTCAAAGATGACGTTTAACGTGTCACATCATCCCGTAAACTGCAGACTTCCCAATAAAAAGTTTGTTTCCTTCTTGAGCCTCGATACACAACAAGCCAAATATTTATATCTTCAGAACCAGCTGCTGTGCATGAATCCCAACATTTTCTCAAACTTTTACTTTCTTACATTAAAAAATAATGCAAAAGCACTGAGTTATCAAAATGCCCCAAACTTAGGTTTTATGAATGAGTTTGCAGAAGTGCATCAACATTTGATTTCTGCAGAATCAAAAGACCCAATGAAGAAATACTGAGCCGAACTGTAATAAAATTCTTCCTACAGCTCTGAAAGCCACATTTAAAGAAGACATATATCCAGACAGACAGTCTTTAAAAAAAGTACAAAACTATAGGTTGCAGGAAACCTGAGTGTCCTGCTGATGACCAGTTCTTTATCTCAGGCAAGATGCTTCGCGGTCGAACAATAAGGCCGTATTTGACTCAGTAGCTCCTGCTAAAGGCCATGGTCATTTCTCATGCTTCTCTCGTCATTCAATCTCCCATCATGCACTGTGAAACCCCAGCGGATGGTCCAAATTGCAATCAGTAAAAAAGATCACGTCAGTCCGTTACTTATTGAACTCCACTGGCCTCCCGTGGGTCTTGCAGCTCTTTTCAGGGATGTGCTTTGGTACTGACTGAACTACACAAGGCCGTCTCCGTCCAGACTCCTCTGATTTGTGGAGGAACGAGCTACTGAACGCTCTCAGAGAAGAGGAATCACGCTCTGCCTTCAAGGACCTCCTTAGCTTACATTTCTAAGACCCAAACACTCCTTACACACACTTATATCCCTTCTAGACAATGGAATCTGCTAGTTTAGCAATAAAGTGATCTATAGTATTTAGATATGTCCCATGAGGCCCAGCTCACCAAGCAGATGCCCTGGTGAGACGTTCTGAAGCCTAAATGTCCGTTTCCCTCCGTTTCCCTCCGCTTACAAGCAAACTTGAAGACAGAGGTTTTGCAAATCTCCACTTTGGCCGGAGTTTTCAGAAATTATGGTTTTTGGTGACTTTGAGCTTCGTTTTCGTGTAAACGAACGGCCAAAACGCATGAAAACACCACCGTTTTTGCTACGTGGAAACGGGGCCTCGAACAGGAACAAAACAAACCCAAAACCATGACGTCATTATTGGATGTAGTCAACTACAATAAAAATGAAAAACACTCCATGAAAGAGACATTTACATAAGAAACACTGGTGATTAATTCAACAGAAATCACTAGAAAAAAAAAAAAAAAAAAAATATATATATATATATATATATATGAATTCAAAAGTTGTGTAAAGCGCACTTTTATTTATAAAAGTATGAACGAAGGTGCCATAACATTTGTTGTGCAAACATCTCAGCAAACATCAGGGGCCTCATTTATAAAGCTTGCTTGCGCACAAAACAGGGCTTGCCGGGCTGTTCTCGCATCGCCTTCGCACAGGGTGTCTGGATGATTTGCAATTACAGCTGTTTTTAAACTGTAAAAAGTGGGGGAGGACAAAAACATGATTTTGAAAAGTGGGGGGGACATGTCCCCCCTGTCCCCAGTGGAAATTGCGCCCTTGGTGGCACTTACGGCGTTTAGCGCAGCAACGGCGTGCTGCCACTCACTCGCTTTATTTTATTCTATATACTTTTTCTATTTTTACTGTGACCACCAAATAATGTGGTTTTCCTGTCCTCCACCTCATCCACAACATCTAGATCTAAGTCTCTGTGAAATTTAGTGGCACGGTTGCTCGACACGTTTCATTCATCCTGACGCCCAAACAGGCTGCAGGAAGCCGCTGCGCATGCTTAGCAGGCTCATTCATATGCAAATACTACTTTGCATTGCCCATTTATGGTATGAAGTGGGCGTGTAGAGGGCGGGATATGAGGCGGATTCACCTGCGCAACCTTCCAGCTGGACTGTGATTTATAAAGCGAACATTGCGTGCAAGTGTGCGTGCACGCGGTTTTATAAATCCGGATTTTTTTTTGCGCCCGCCATTTTCGGCTTTTGGGTTTACGTGCACTTTTAGTATGAATCCTACACACTCTTTTATAAATGAGGCCCCAGCACTTGTCAGTAACACATATTTAGTGTATAAATGTCAAATAAAATATAGCTTATTGCCACTGCCAGGGCATTAATGTCATCCTGTTTTTTTATGAAAAATAAAAAAAGTCTACCAACAAAATCCTGATCCACAATCATGACATTAAAACAGGCAATTTCTGAGGTAACAGCAGAAACTTTTAACGGGGAGCAACTTTACCGTTTATATTGAGCACCAAATGTCCCTGTTAGAAAGTGTGAAGCACAAAAAAAAAAATCACTTGAAATTTCCTTTACAGGGGTCGAATCTGCCGTCTGGGAGAACTTTAAAATGGAAATGTCCATGTAACCCTTCCGTAATTTTACCGTTCAATTTATGAAACTGTTTATTTTTATCAAAGTGGTGCTTCACCAAGAACAAATCAGTGCAATTTGCTATAAAGTGCAGTAAATTAAATATATGCAGTATGCACATTGAAAGAGACAGGTAGCCTATCGTCAAGGACCTTCTGTAAACAACACTTAAATATAACAAAATACTTTCAACTGTTTCAAGTACATTCCAGAACATGGAAACACATTAGAAAACAGAGCATGCTTCCATCCATCCATTTTTTAAAACAAAATTTCCCATCCACGGGACCAACGAGACCCTTTTCGTCTGCGTCTTCATTCATCTTTAACGTGTGTGGTAACAACTTAGCTTGTGTTATGACGACGGCCGCACTTCGCTGTAACAGTAATGCACGTTGGTTGCAGAACCTTGAGAGAGAGAGTTGTGAAACGCTTTGATCTCGCCGCAGAGCTTACAATGGGAGTCGACGTAAGTGTCATAACTCTCTCGGTGCGTCCGAAATGCCATACTAAAAAGTATATACTAAAAAGTATACTTAAGTTCGGCACACTTTTGAGTAAATATAAGTAAATATCATTAGGGTGGAAGTATGCGATTTCGGACGCAGCCTCTCTCTCAAGGGTCTGGTTGGTTGGTGCGCCGTCTGTGTGAAAGTCGTCCCGTGAAAATGCGCTATTTTTTTTAGCGCGCTATTTTTTCTGTATTAATTAATCGAAATGAACGCGCTAAAGTCCCAGCCTTAATATATATATATTAGTGCTGATAATTGCTGTATCATAAGAAGCAGTGGGTGACAGAGCTCCATATGTGGACACAGCTGGGGACGAGTAGCAGCTCCTCCTGCAGCAATCAAGAGCTGCAGGAGGAGCTGCAGGAGGAGCTGCTGACCTGCAGGACGTGACCATCGGGAAGCAGTTCCTATCAGAGGAAACCATCGGGGGGGTGGGGGGTCTCTTAGCCTCAGCGTCACGGCGGCAGCAGGAAACAAAACTGGACGTAGCTTAGCATGTGCAGCTCCATATGGGGCAGCAGCCGGTCCAGCAGTCCTGCAGCTCTGACCAGTTTGGACGTAGACTGGGAAACAGGAGCAGCCAGGAGGCTCCAGGTCCGGGATAGCTTCATCAGTGTGTAATAAATAAACAGGTTGAACAGAATCTGAAAGCAATACTTTGCACTTAGCACCTTCTTTTTAATTGAAAAAATGTAAATCGATTGAATAGATTAACACTTAAAACATTTCTACTGCCCTGAAGCTTGAACGTTGTTTCCTTTTGTGTATGTAGTTTCAGTCATAAATGTCTACGAAATTTAAAACGCAAATAATTTGATAAAATGTGTTCACACTGAAGTATTTACAGTATACTTTTCTGCATAGATGACGACTAAATGTGATGCTTAAACGTTGTCTTCGATATTTATGGTTATTTTATGGTTTTCAGCCAAGCGGCAGGGAGGGAAGAGGAGGCTCCAGGTTTGGGATATCTTGCAATTTATATGCAATTCTGTGCACTTAGCACTTTCTTTTTAATTTAAAACATTTAAATAGATTGAATGGATTAGCACTTAAAACGTTCCTACTGCCCTGAAACTTGAACGTTGTCAAAAGTCAAAAATGTCTACGAAATTTAAAAACAAAGAATTTTACAAATGCTTCAAATATTATAATAATATAACCTTTAATTAACCAGGAAAAACAAATTAAAAATCTCTTTTACAAGAGAGTCGGCCAAGACAGGCAGGAGCACAAACACAAAGTTGCACAAACAAATAATAACAAAACAGTTTAAAACAAATCAGAAACACAGATCACAAACAAAATCAACAGTCGAAGCATCTACAGCCAGTTGTACTTGCTTCCAAGACTTTCAGAAGAACCTTAAAAGAATCAAGTGACACCAGATTATTCAATTTTAAGATTTTCTGCAAGTAATTCCAAGCAGAGAGGGTAGTTTAGCTGAAAGCTCTACTAGCTTGTCCAGTAAAAATAAGTCCTGCGACTGAAGATTCTGCATCCCAGTGCTTTTCTGAGGGAGATACCTCCCTAAATAAGCTGCAAGCAGGCCAAGAATGGCCTTAGAAACAAAGACATGCCGATGATAACGTCTCCGGGTGGCCAGAGCAGACCATCCCACCCGGGCAAACAAAGAACAGTGGTGAGGAAGAGATCTAAGATCTGGATAAATCTCAGTGCTCCATGGTAGACAGTATCCAATGCATGAAGACATTGAGCAGATGAATGCATAGAAAGGACATCGTCAAGCAGTATTCACACAGAAGTACTAACAGTATACTTTTCTGCATAGACTGGGATGACGACTAAATGTGATGCATAAACGTTGTCTCCGATATTTCCAAGTCTGGTTATTTCCTCTACGCCGGCCATTCACTCCAGGTCAATACGATCAATCAGAGGAATGAAGGGGTGGTGTTTGGATGTTGTAGCATCAGTCGCCCCGCTGCAGTTGTTTGGGTTTGTTTTGTACTGATGGAAACGGCTGTAAATGAATGGGAACCAGTGGGCGGGTTGAATGAGCCAGGCTGAGGTAAAATATAGAGGGTCTGCATTGATGTCACTTCCCCACTGGACCAGAAAAAACAGCTGCAACTAGTAGAGAAGATGGGATAACAGCTGATTATCGGCTTAAATTAGCGTCAGTTGGACTTGACAGTGACCCGTACAGTTACCCCAAGAACCAGTGGTCCATGGATATTAATATTTCACCACGAATTGAGTTTCCTGATATTTATATGTACTTAATTTCTACGCCGGGGAAATACGCGAAGCAAAGCTTGAAGGCTTACAAAAGTCTTGATGCTTGGTCCGACTTCAAGGCAGGATTTGTTGTAGAAATTAAAGTGATGAGGACACCGAACTTTATGATTTGACCGTTTAACGTTAGCTACCCAAAAATCCAACATTACCTGATACAAAATGGGAACCACAAATCCACGTTTCGGTGCCTGGAATCCAGTTGTTTCTGTGAATTGCAGTGATCCATTTGTCTCTTGAGCTTATATTTCGTCAGTCTGTAAAACGATAACTCCGATTTCTTGCTAAATTTATTGGTACAGTCGATCGCACAACAGCTCTTTCCCATTTTAGATGTTTTCCAGTTGCTCAAACTGAAAGTTTACGCTGCCACTCAGTCTTTCTGCCACTCAGTCTTTCTGACACTCAGTGGGCGTAACCCGCTGTGAAGTCGCATCTGTGACGTCATGGACATTCCCTCTATAGTCTTGAGGATATTTTCCTTGAAGGTGTGTAAAAGAGTTATCATTGAAAAGATGGAGTTACTGTAAACATTTCTGTTATCACTGATAAACTATTAAGATGAAGTCAACATGTTTGAGAAATCATAGGCCTCTTTGTGAAACATGTCGTCGGCCCCCAGCAGTCTTTTGTTCTGAATCAGTGTTCGGTTTGTAACATGCTAAAAAAAGGCTAACCGTCCTTGTCATGCACAGGCAGCAGCGCTGAGGTGATGTCACGTCTCGAGCTGTGAGAGAGAGTGTGTCGCTTTCCCTCCATGCTGCGCTCTCAAAGAAGAGGAGAGGTGGAGAGATTCAGCTGAGCAACAGAATGACCACTCATTCACTCCAATCAGGGCGGAAAATTGAGAGACAAGAGACCCCCTCCCTGCTGGACTTCCACTAAAAAACACAGGCTAGCACACACACACACACACACACACACACACACACACACACACACACACACACACACACACACACAGCGATGATGACTGGCTTCCTGTGGCCCTGGCTGCAGTTCAAAGTGGTCGGAGGGATCAGAGGAACCAAGTTAAGCTTCTATTGTAGCCGCTGACTGGAGGAGCGGTGTCACCGCGGTGATGCTCGGGCCGCTAGGGCCGCTCCGCTGCAGCGAGGGCGGGGCCTGCCGGACCATGAGCTCATGGTCGCCGTGGCGCTTCTTCCTTTCCACCGCCGCTGGGGTTCGGTGGCGCTGAAGTGCAGCTTCTCTGTGGACAGGAGACCAGGAACCGAGCTGGACCTGCAAAGCATCCGTATCACCTCACAACCGGAGCCTCATCCTGAGACACCACCGCCTTCTTTTTTCTTTTTCTTTTATTGTTAATTTTGGTCTTCCAAAAAACAATGTTACACCATCATCATCATACAGCACACATGGGGAAAACAGCAAAACCAGAGAGGAACTACAGAGATGGCTCAAAAAGATGTGACCATGAGCTTGTGATGCCTACCCTATTATCATACAATCAATGCACACACACACACACACACACACACACACACACACACACACACACACACACACACACACACACACACACGCACACACCAGTAATAATAGTTACACTATGAAATTTGGTGTCAATGAATTACAATATATCCGTACAGTTTATTACAGTATTTTTTTATACCCGTTGATAGTCTTAATTTTAAACATTCTTTTGAAGGTATGGATTGAACTACACATTCTTAAAGGAGCATGAGGCAGGACTGAGGCAGGATTTATGAAAAGAATTCTTATACGTTTAAGTTTTCTAGTAATAATATCAGATGAAGCGTTCCAAACCAAAAAGAATGATTCCTCTAGTGTATCTCTCCGTTGCCTTGAACAGGCTGTGTGCTGCAAAATGTGCTGCAATTCGGGGCCCGAATTTCCCGCGCTGTCCTGCGGATGTGACGTCACATGACGCTGCATGCGCGTTCTCCCCGTTCTCCCGTGCCGGCTTCACTGTTGGCTGCAGTACCCCCAACAGCCGTCGTGGTGAAGGGTCGTGCTAGAGAGTCTCATTTCTTAAAAGGAGCCTCATGTTCCTTTAAGTTCTTTTCGCAACAATTCCATAGTTTTACACCATTTACTGAAATACAATGTTCTTTTGACTTTGTTCTTGCCTTTTGGTTTTTGAACGAACCAGCATTTCTCAGTTCATATTTGTTTTCCTGGATTTTGAACAGCTCCTGGATGCTGCGTGGAAGCCTTGACTCGTGAAAGAAGAATATGAAATAAGCAGAGGTGTATAATCCAGGTGCCATAAAGTAAAAATCCAACCAACCAATCACTGAACCAGCTCCTCTGCAGGTAGATGGTAGGTCGTTAGTGAAAACACCTGTTTTAAATGTACAGGCTGATCCACAGGTATATGTTTTAATGAGCAAATATCAGTTTAATGTAAAGAAAATTATTTGACTAATGGTGCTTTGAGACTGACCCCATTTCAAAGTTGGTCTTAATTTAAGATTGATTCAAAACTATTTCTGATTTTGTAAAGTAAAAAATGTTACAATTTGCAGAGGTGTATAATCCAGGTGCCATAAAGTAAAAACCCTGCCATGTTTCTGGATCAGCCTGTACATTTAAAACAGGGGTTTTCACTAACAACCATCTACCTGCAGAGGAGCTGGTTTAGTATTTGGTTGGAACAACTGCTGGACTGGATTTTTACTTTATTGCACCTGGATTCTACACCTCTGGAAATAAGACTCATAATCCGTCTAATCTATAAATCAGAGCATTTCCTAACTAGAAAAAAACGTTCAACAATTAAAATCAATGCTTTTATGCAAACACTAGATGAAAGTCTCCCATACATCAGCTTGTAAAGATGGATAGATATATGTTTATTGTTTGCAGCCAAAGACACACATGGCAATTTGACAAACAGGGATACAGGACAGTAACACAGACACAGTGCATCCACTTGTACATGGTATTGCCCAGCCAGCTGGGGGGCTATTTCTTAGCAATATGTAAAAGTTTAATGGCTTGGGGTATAAAGGACTTGTTTGACCTGTTTTTAGTGAACAAGGGGGGGCAATAACGCTGAGCTGATGGCAACAGTTTAAAAGTGGAGGTAAGTGGGAGCCTCTCATCAGCCACAACGGCCTTGCCATGTTTGTTACCCGTCTCTGTATAAGCTTTCCAGGCTGGGTAGGGTGGTTGTTGTTACTGTCCTCCTAACGTACCTCTTTTGTGCCTCAGAATTATTCCCGAACCAGCAGATGATGCAAAAAGTTAAAACACTTTCAATAAAAGCACAGTAAAACATGTGGACCATTTTGCCATTAACATTAACCCTTGTGCGGTCTTTGGGTCAAGGAAGGAGGAAGGGAAGAAGGGATGAAAGAAGGAAGGAAGGAAGGAAGGAAGGAAGGAAGGAAGGAAGGAAGGAAGGAAGGAAGGAAGGAAGGAAGGAAGGAAGGAAGGAAGGAAGGAAGGAAGGAAGGAAGGAAGGAAGGAAGGAAGGAAGGGAGGAAAGAAGGGAGGAAAGAAGGATGGAAGGGAGAAAAGAAGGAAGGAAGGGAGAAAAGAAGGAAGGAAGGGAGAAAAGAAGCGAAGAAGGAAGGAAGGGAGAAAGGAAGGAAGGAAGGTAGGGAGAAAAGAAGGAAGGAAGGAAAGAAGGGAGGAAAGAAGGAAGGAAGAAAAGAAGGGAGAAAAGAAGGGAGAAAAGAAGGAAGGAAGGGAAAAAAGAAGGAAGGAAAGAAGGAAGGAAGGGAGGAAAGAAGGGAAAAAGAAGGAAGGAAGGGGAAAAAAGAATGAAGGAAGGAAAGAAATGAAACAAGGAAAGAATGTACGAACGGAGAAAAGAAGGAAGGAAGGAAGGAAGGAAGGAAAGAAGGAAGGAAGGGAGAAAAGAGGAAGGGAGAAGGAAGGAGATAACAGGAGGAAAGAAGGATAGGAGAATTAGTTCATTTTGACCCAAAGACAGTACAAGGTTTAAAAAAGACAACATTTTCTTTAAAACGTGCAGTTTTTGTTGAGCCTTAGTGCCCAGGCAGCAGTCAGACCAATTATCCCATTTAAGTTTGTGATCAAGCACAACCCAAGGTACTTGTACTCGGTCACAGACTGGATCACCTCTCTGTTGATAAAAGTGGGCTGAAATTAATTCTGCTTCCTGAAATCAATGGTCATTTCCTTTGTCTTTAAAGGGGACCTATTATGAAAAACACGTTTTTTCTTGTTTTAACATATATAAAGTGGTCTCCCCTCACCCTGCCAGCACAGGGGAGACAAAATACCATGAATTTCTGCAAGCTCTCTGACCCCCGCCGGACTGAGTCCCCCAGTGTCACGTGGTTTTTTTTGAGCCGATTAGAATCTGCTCCTGTCGTTACGTAACGACAGGAGCAGATTTCCAGAGGTTCAGCCTCCGCTGCTGAAACCACGCCCACAACCAGCTCTCTCCGCTGCTGGAGCGCTCCATCCTTCAGCCAGTCGGACGCTGCGCCGCGGCGGAGCGGATCCGGGTTGAATCATCCAGGTTCCCGGGTGGTTTGGGAGCTGGGTCCTCGGGGGTCTGTCCCAGGCTGGACCAGCTTCACTCTCCGAGATTTTCAGGCAAATCTGTCGGTTTGATCCCCGATAACGGGCGATGCGCCGCGGATGCGCTCCGGAGCCGATCTGTGCGCCGGCCGTGCGGTTGCAGCGCCCGTCGCGCAGAATCCGCCGGGCAGATCCGGCTGAAATTCCGCTGGTCGGTCCCCGGGAGTCCCTGCTACCAGTCCAGGCCGGTTCCTGCGGTCCCGGCTGGTCGGAACCGGTCAGATTCCCCCGTTAAAGCCGCGGTGATGCGCGCTGCTCCAGCAGCGCTGCTCCCGGGCGCCCGGCGTGGCTCCGCGGCCAGCGTTCAGCATCCGCCGGGTAGATCCGGCTTAAATAGTGCATAAATGTTATTTATATACAACTCATATTTTATTTTTTTAACAATAAAGTTTCCATTTGTGAAAATTCAGTGTTGTGATAATTTACAGGGTCGGGCTGCTCTAGCGGAGCAGGTTTATCCTCCTCCCCTGCTACCCGTCATTCAGGGAGCCAATCAGCACAGAGCCTCATTATCATACCCCCCCTTCCCTAAAAATGAGGCGCAGAAAAAGAGGTTAGAAGGTAAAACTAGTGACAGGGCCCACAGGCTGGATTTATGATTTATGTAGAAAAAACAAGCTTTAGATTGTTTTTAAGACATTCAAGGCCTGTTTAAAATATACATTAAATGCCATAATAGGTCACCTTTAAGGTGTTGATGACAAGGTTTGCCCTCTCATTTAAGAAAATGTTCCAGACCTGGCCCATGATCCTCCTCTCCATCATGCAGAAGGCTCACTAATGCAGTATCATCTGCGTATTTGATAAAGTGCCTGTTGGAGAAAGTGCTTGTGCAGGAGTTTGTGTACAGAATAAATAACAGTGAGGATAAAACACAACCCTGAGTGGAGAAGCCTGTAGAAGTGGTGATTTTATCTGAGATTTTATCTGAGAGTGATGATGAGCTGAAGCTGAACGGTACCCAGCTCCGGATGATGCAACAGGCATTGACTTCCTCTCAAGCTCGAGCCACAAGGCGATTATTCTGCAGACGAAATAGAAAGACCTGCTTCCCTACTTCTCATGAGAGCACATTCACATCAAGATGACGGATGTTTCTCTTTCTAATTGTTTTGGCTCGTCATCCCTCTCTGTCACTGCAGTAAGAGGAAGTGTCGCGGCATTTCTGGCCGCAGTGAATCGACGGAGCTGTTCTGAAGAAACTGGACGTTTCCTGCAGAATGTGTGTTTCCACTGGCCGTGACTGAAAGGCAGAGGCCTCGGTGTGCAGAGGGATGCTGCTCGGTCCCCGAGGAACCTTCTGCTAAGAGGTGAGCAGGGAAAACCACCGTAAAAGAATGATGAGATGTAGCTTTATCGAACTTCCTACAACTGGCTCTCATTTTATTCATCACCAGCTGTCGCGACAACATGAGTAACGGCATTACGTGCAGAATATAAGCCACATCCATGCAAATGGCCGGTGGTTGTTCGCTGTAACTGACTGTGAGATTGTTTCTTGTTTAAAAGGAACATTATTCTGTTTTTTACTCAGACTGTCAACCAAGACAGCCCTACGACATCCAGAGACTTGAGGTACTCAGGGCGAATCTCGTCCACCCCCGGTGCCACTGAGGAGCTTACGAACCACCTCAGTGACCTCGGCTTGGGTGATGGATGAGCACGTCTCCGAGTCCACACTCTCTGCTTCCTCAGTGGAAGGCATGTCAGTCGAGTTGAGGAGATCCTCGAAGTATTCCTTCCACCATCCGATGATGTCCCCAGTCGAGGTCAACAGCTCCCCACCCGCACCGTAAATGGTGCCGGCAGAGTACTGCTTCCCCCTTCTGAGGCGCCGAACGGTCCGCCAGAATTTCCTCGAGGCCGACCGAAAGTCTTCCTCCATGGCCTCACCGAACTACTCCCAGACCCGGGTTTTTGCCTCCAAGACCGCCCGAGCCGCGGCTCGCTTGGCCTGCCGGTACCTATCTACTGCGTCAGGAGTCCCACAGGCCAACGTAGCTCGGTAGGACTCCTTCTTCAGTCTGACGGCATCCTGTACTTCCGGAAGTAACTACAACTTAAAAAAGACCACTTTTTTCCTTTGACATATAACCTTTGCTTTTATCACTTGCAATGTCTCTGGTTTTATTAGTTCTTACTGCTTTAGGTGTTATAAACAGTTTTCAATTTTCAGTTTTCAACAGAAATTAAAAAAAAAATGTCCAGGACTACCTGCATATGAGCTCCGAGTAATGAAACTGTTGCAACATTTAGCAGATGCAATAGATATTCTTCTCAGTTGTTGCTATATATTACCGTAAACTAAACCCGATAGAAGAGTAAGTAGTGGCATCCGACATTCCTCAGCTGCTCATCATTTACAGCAGCAGGCCGTGTCACTGTTGTCTTCTGCAGCGATTTAAAACACATTTAGAGTGAGAAATGTAGGATGTTGTTTTTTTAAATGTGCAGATCACTGTAGGTTAAATATGTATCTGTTATACGCCGGTTTTTCTCCAGGAATTAATGATATACGTGGAAATATTGATATTGTTTTCATGGTTTTCTGATGGGTGACAAGAAACAAATGACTCTACAAAAGGTTGTCTTCTACATCACAGCCAGTTTTTTTTCCTCTTAAAGCCGCCTCATCAGAGATTCTGGCTTTATCCCCCGTCAAATGTCTCTTATTGCAGGACTAATAATGCCGCATTGTCTCTTTCATCAGCCCATCGTACCGGGGATTGTGAGAAAAAAGGAGAGAGTAGCTGACTTGACTCCGGCGTGCATGAACGAGCTTCAGTTCCCCGTCTCTTTGATACTGACATTAAATCATTTAAAGCCCCTGTCTCTGGAGACGCGAAACCTCCCACTTGTAGTAAAACTGTAAATCCTCAATGGTGCAGTCACGCTGTGGCTCACTGAGCTCCCCGTGAATTCCCCTCAACTCCAAAGCAAAGTAATGGCAGGATGTAAAAAGGTCAATGAAGTGAACTGACACAGCAATGCTAATCTAGAACTCAATTGTTCACTTTTCATTGACAGTTGTCACGGCACAGAGATTTGTAATCACACGTAGAGGGAAGACATACGTCTCCTCAGACCAGCAGACAAATATTGCATTAATCATTTAAGACAAATCTTAGAACGTCCTCCCTTTGGCAGTGGATTTCACTCATTAAAAGTTGTTTAATTAGCTTTAAAATACCTTTTTTTTGTATTGTTCTAGTTAAAACTGGACATTCAACTCAGTTAAATTTTACTTTGCTAACCCCTGAAGTGATATTGGATATCCAGTGTACGTGTTATGACAAAATCACCTTTTAATTTGTGTATGTGAGGTGAGTCCTGAATCAAAAACTCAGACGTCTCTTTGTTCCAGGACACCTCCATCAGCATCGTCCCATTACAGACGCACATTACAGTGGAATTATTCAGCCTCCTCATCTTTATTTCCACTCTGAAGTGGGAAACTGTAAGATAGACTTAAAGGAGAAGAGCGATGAAGTGGTGACGGCGTGGTTAACGCCACCACTGAAAACCAACAGTTATGAACAGATCTGTAACAACATGTTGTAAAAGGATCTGTTGCTGCGTATCACCGGGATATTTGGGCCGAACGCTTCGCCAGACATGTCAGAAAGACCTCAGAAATTCGGCCAACTTGTGGAAAAAGGGAATGATATGTCTCTTTTAGGATAAGAATAGTCTGGGAACTGCTTAGTGGGATAAAATCTGCCTGCGATGTTAAATGGCTCACTGTCCTTAAGGTGGTTTCACTTATTTTGTAATTCTGATATGCAAATGGTAAAGTTACTGAGGTCATATGTGCAGTAAAATCGATCACATAGGAGTCAACCGCTGGCTTTTCCTTGTCAAGTATGTGATTCAGAGAAATGTTTGAGAAGAGAACAGCTGGAGAGCAGTCGCAGACTCCCATGAGCCCATGGGCCCATGCCCCACGCCGTTGTTAACCCGTGGCGGTCCACAGAAAACGCTGACTGTACTCACAGCCAAAGTCAGTGTCATGAGTATCTTCAGGAAAACATAGCCTTTCAAGATCTGAATTAATTTTCTAGCGCTGTTTGAACTCTTGCAATCTTGCAAACTGGGAATATGTTGAATGTGGATTTAATCAGCTGACGATCAAAGTGTTTCAGGGAATGTGGTCGACTGTGGGAACACAATCTGGTGAGGATGAATTATCTTATTATGTTAGATGGAACCAACAATCAGGACTTCCGAATGACACTCAGCAGGATCGCACGTTACCCGCGCCTAGCCGAACGCAACGTATACAAGCATTCTTCGCTCGCAATGCTGCTGGTGGACTAACAGTCGGAGCTTTGTTCTCTCGCTGTACAAGCCTTCAATTCAGGTTGGTCATGTGTGGACGACACGTACGTCCTTCACAAGTCGTGGCGGTACCACGGAAGGCTTTCTCCATGTCACGCCAGGTTTGATCAGTAAGCTCCGACAGCGAGAAAGAAGGGAGGAGGGGGTGGCGGGGGAATGTCCCGGCCTTACAGGAAGCCATAAGCTGAGCGACATGCAGATAACGAGGACAGGTAACGGTGCTGAAACTTGTCTAGAGACTCATTCTGCTCATCGCTGCCTTGAAGGGAACTCGCCACGCTTGTCGGCCGCACAGAAACCCATCGCCGCGAGCTTGAGACCACAGTGAACAGGCTGAATAGTGCAGACACATCCTGCTCCATCATGTAGGGTCGGAGGACAATGGAGCTGGTGTGTGGGGGTCGGGGGGGTAATCCCCTTTGAAATGATCTCACCTCTCTTCAGGTCACTTCATCATTGAGGCCCCTAAATCTTTTGTCCTTTTACTCTTACTCGTTGTATTTCCTTCTGTGTTTTTCTTTTGATTGAAAAAGCAAATTGGCTTACCCTCCACACACACACACACACACACACACACACACACACACACACACACACACACACACACACACACACACACACACACACACACACACACACACACACACACACACACACACACACACACACACACACACACACACACACACACACACACACACACACACACACACACACTAGTGAGAACAGAGGAGATAGAAAAGTCAGCATTGTTGTCCCCTTGGAGGACCGGGTGTCAGGGGTTTGTCCAGCCGCGGAGGCCAGAGAGAGGGGAGGGTTTCCAGCTCCAGCCCCCCTACTATGAGGCCCTTGGAGAGACCCAAACTTCACAAAAGGTCCAGATCCATATAAAATGGGCTCCAGGGACAACCCGCATCAACAGCTTCAGTTTATTTGACTCTGGGTTAGGTTTAGGGTTAGGGTTAAGGTTGGGGTTAGGGTTAGGGTTAGGGTTAGGGTTAAGGTTGGGGTTAGGGTTGGGTTTGGGGTTGGGGTTAGGTGAGGTAAGGTTAGCCCTCCAGCCTCCCTACTAGTGATGAGGCCCTTGGAGAGACCCAAACTTCACAAAAGGTCCAGATACCTATAAAATGGGCTCCAGGGACAACCTGCATCAACAGCTTCAGTTTATTTGACTCTGGGTTAGGGTTAGGGTTAAGGTTGGGGTTAGGGTTAAGGTTAGGGTTAGGGTTAGGGTTGAGGTGGGGGTTAGGGTTAGGGTTGGGTTTGGGGTTGGGGTTAGGTGAGGTAAGGTTAGCCCTCCAGCCTCCCTACTATGAGGCCCTTGGAGAGACCCAAACTTCACAAAAGGTCCAGATACATATAAAATGGGCTCCAGGGACAACCTGCTTCAACAGCTTCAGTTTATTTGACTCTAGGTTAGGGTTGGGGTTAAGGTTGGGGTTAGAATTGGGGTTAGGGTTAGCTTAGGTTAGGGTCGGGGTTAGGGTTGGGCTAGGTTAGGATTGGGGTTAGGTTAAGTTAGCTCTCCAGTCCCCCAGCTATGAGGCCGTTGGAGAGACCCAAAATTGACAAAAGGTCCGGATACATATAAAATTAGTTCCAGAGACAATCTGCATCAACAGCTTCAGTTTATTTGACTAGGTTAGGTTAGGGTAGGTTTGGGGTTGGGGTTAGGGTTAGGGTTAAGGTTAAGGTTAGGGTTAGGGATGGGTTTAGGTTTGGGGAATAAACCAGTCCTCCCAAAGGAGTGCCGGGAATTCATGGTCCATCCGATTTTTCGCAACTTAACCTCTCTTCTGTCCTTAGTTTAGTTTTTCTTCCTTCTTATTTCCCCTTATATCCTTGTGAATTAGAATTAGTTACTTCATTTAGTTTATACTTGTCTTTCTTTGTCCCGTTGTTTGTTCTTTCTCTTGGGTTCAGGCACAATGATTCAGCTTATTTTACGGGGAAGTAGTCTAGTGACTACAGAGATGGGCTTGGGTCTGGAGGACCCAGGTTCAAGCCCCGGAATGGCCACCAAGATGAACTACCTTTGACCTCTGTGCAAGGCCCTTAACCCTAATTGCTCCCTGGGCGAAATGGTGTGTTTGTTCTCAGATGTAAGTCGCTTTGGATAAAAGCGTCTGCTAAATGACAATAGTAGTAGTACTAGTAGTAGTAGTAGCCTTCATCAGGTGTTCTTCTGTTTATTCTTTCTTCTTTAATTTAGTTAGGCACCCCTTGTTATTTTCCTTCCATCCATTTATGTTCAATATATTTATTTATTTATGATTAATTATTAGGGTTGGGGTTACGGTTAGGGTTACGGTTGGGGTAAGGGTTGGGGTCACGCAGTGATCAGGATTGAAGTTGTTTCTGGTTTAGCAACTTAAATTTAACTCTGGCCAAACGTCAGCGCCCTTTTGATTTTGATCACTTTTTTTTTTTTTTTAACCAAATACAGCCCTGGGAGTTGCAATAAGGTTGCAGCTCTGACTGCCTTGCCCAGTGAGCACCATGTAAATTGAATTTAATATCCTTCCTGAGGGTTATAGCTCTCCTGAGCTCTTAGCCTCCCTTCTACTTTGTGGCTCATTTCACAAACAAGCAATGCATATTTATAAAAACATCAAAGGAAATCCCTTCCACACCAGACCCTCGGTCTGTCAGAAAAACCACAAGCTGAAAATAGTGCTGCAGAAGTCAGGGGATGGGATTATCCTGAAAAGAGAGCTTCTAAATCCAGCAGGCCAACTTGCTTTACCCCTGCCGTGCTCTGGTTGCTGAACCTGCTTGAATTTCTCTTCTTGGCCCCTTGGTGTATTTTTACAAGAGATATTTATCCTCAGAGTGCCTGGTTGAGCTGTAATTGTGGGTCTTCCATTCGTCTCTGTGTCTGTCTGCTGATCTCTGGGGAAGCAGAAAGGTTGCGGCTGCTGACCACGAGCGCAGGCTGGGTTCGGTTGCTCCTGCTTCCTCCTCCGGCTGCCACAGTAGCGCTGGTGTACCTAGCTCCACCTCTGATGTGGTCGGCTCCTGTTCAGTGAGTGCTGAGAAGAGAAGATATGTTTCTCCTTGCTCTTTCATCTGAGGCTGCTTTCGAAGATACATTCTGAAATAAAGATTTATATTTCTTTATATACTTGACTTTTAGACTCTCTAAAGTAGACATCGATCATCATCGCTTCTGGACTCTTGTTCTTGCTCTCAGTTTTTCAGCTCCTAGCTCCTTCTCTCTTATTTCTTTCCTTCTCTCCTTCTGTTTTGTATGTAAGAGTGTGCTTGCGGGCGTTGCTCAAATAGGTCCTATACACCTTCATCAGCCATCTCCTCATCACTCCGCTGTCGGTTTGACCTTGGTCGTCTCATCACACCTCATCAGCCAGCAGAGTGGTTTTCACGTCTCACCTATTAGTCTTGGTTGCTTCAATCCATATCAAGTATTATTATGATCTTTATGTTTCTAATCTCATTCTATTGGGGCGGCAGTAGCTCTGGGGTAGAGCGGGTCGTCCAATGATCGGAAGGTTGGCAGTTCGAATCCCACTCCGTCCCAGTTGCTGTCGTAGTGTCCTTGGGCAAGACACCTTACCCACCTTGCCCTGTGTGAATGTGAATAAATGTTTGGTGGTGGTCGGAAGGCCCGTTTGGCGCGATATGGCAGCCACGCTTCAGTCAGTCTCCCCCACGGCAGCTGTGGCTACAAAATGTAGCTAACACCACTGGTGAGAATGTGTATGAATGAATAATGGTCTCTGTAAAGGCGCTCTGGTGCCTTGAAGGGCGCTATATAAAACCAAGCCATTATTATTCTCTTCTCTACAACACAGCTTGAGTGTGATTGAGTCTTGACGTCCTCTTTGGAGTCTTACTGCCACGTAGACGGAGCTGAGACGGACCGTCTCAGCAGTGACCCTCCAGGGAAACCACAAAACTCAAGTCCACAGACCTCCTCTTTATTTGTGTTCCTCTAGTCCTGGTTCAGTTTGGATCAAGCTGAATTGTGGCCTGGAGACAAACGTGGGACTCACTTGAGACGTGATCTCTCAGTTGACACCTCTGTGTCTAACTAATGGAGTTAGAGGAGGTGACAAGGGAGAGAGATTTATGGATCTAGTCTAGGACTGTTGCTCTCATGCCCAGTTGTGGGACTGACATGCTGGATGGATAGATGGGTGGATGGATGGATGGATGGATGGATGGATGGATGGATGGATGTTGGATGGATAAATGGATTGTTGGATGGATGGAGGGATGGATGGATGGATGGATGGATGGATGGATGGATGGATGGATGGGTGGATGGATAAATGGATGGATGGATGGATCCTTTTTGATAAAGCTTATAGTTACGGCTGACTCAGGTTCCCTGAACCTTGCCTTTGTTTCTGCTGCTATGGGCATAGTTTGAAGGGCGACTTCCAATGTTGCACTTGGCTCTTTCTTCACATTGTTCTCTTTACTTTGTTTGAACATAGATTTCATTTTAATTGCAATTAACTTTATTACCTTTTGTGTCCCATAAGCAGACAACCCTGCACTCTGTTGGTCCCCCTTTCTTGTCAGGTCAGACCTCAGGACCGGTGCCACCGTCCTGAGTCTGGCACTCAGTGAGACTCTTTCTATAAATTAGCATGAATTTTAGGAACTTTGAATGTAGGCTCTTTTAAAATAAATTGATATAACCGAACAACAATGTGCTCTGAACCAGATTATGATGAATTAGGCTGGATTGATCTTCTCTTCTGTGTAAAGTGCCTGAGAAGACTTTTATTTTGAAATGATTGAATTGAGCAGCTAGAAGGTTCTTGGTTCAGATCTCACCTTTCTGTGTGGACTTTTCATGTTCTTCTTGTGTTTGTGTGGACGTTCTCCCGCTACTCTGGTTTCCTCTCACATGTGATGATAATTCATTTGGCCGTAGCTTCAAACAGAGTGTGCATCATTGTTTACATGTGGTCCTGCAACGGCCTGACGACCTGTCCAGGGTGGAGCCCTGACTTTTGTACAAAGAGAACCGGCTCCAGCAGACCCCCTTGACCCTGGATATGAGGAAACTGGTAGCGGTAATGGATGGACGGATGGATACCTCAATAAGGGTCTTGAGGACTGTTCAGGTAAGGCATAACGACATGGAACAGCAATAAAATTAATTTTATTGTGTATTTTTCTTTTCAATGTATCACCAAGTGTTTTAATGCATAATCAAGTATCAGTAAAAAAAAGCAGAAGAAAAAAAAGACTGAACTGATAAAACAGGCGTCTCAAAGGTCGTCCTGAACAGCAGTTCTTTGCTCAGGAATTTATCCTTCACCTCTGACCTCCGTATGTGGATCGTTTGTTCTTGTATAATAATAATATCGGTTACAGGAGTTAAAATATGGAACAGCCTAAATAATGAATTAAAAAACTGTAGTTCAATAAATAAATTTAAAACGAAAGATACAGAACATTAGTGTGATACAAAACCATATATATTATGCTCCATACTATATGAAACGATTACAATAATAAGAATAATTGTTTTTGTAATAATAATATTTATATACCAAAAAATGTGATGGTTGGTCTTTGGTTTCCTTTTGTTTTCACTCTTCTAGAGATTGTTTTTTTTTTTTGTTTCCTCTAAGCATTGATTATTTACTTTCTCTGTTAGTTGTTTTTCTGAAATCCGTCTTCTGTTTGTTTTTTACTTGATTTTATTTACGTTTGTCTTCCTTCTTGGTTTGCATGTGTGTTTACTCTGCTGTTTTTTTTGTTGTTGTAGATTGTTTGTCCTTGTTGTATTAGTATCAACTAGGAAGTAAACAAAGTTAAAAAGTGTAGGCACAATAAGCTTAGGCTTCAGCTACACCTTTTGTTCGGTTTATTCCTTACTTCTTTTTTTAATTATTTCTTTCCTACAAAAGGAAATGAAATGCAATGTATTGTATCAACTGAAACTGATCGACCAATTAAACTACTACTACTACTATAACAGTGTTTCCTGTTGGTGTTTGTTATTGGTGCGGCTGACGCATCAGTTACCTCAACAGGGATGTAACTGGCCTTCTATCTTCCAGGAGACTGGATCCATAACTACATGTCTTATACAGTATATAATATATTATTATATATGTATTATAAATCCCGAGTGGTCTCGGACCAAAATACATCCCTGGTCTTCTGGTCCGTTATGAACCGACCAGAACCGTCATGTCATCAGGGCCACGCCCACTTTCTGTACCCACAGTTAGAACCAACCTGCTCCTTACCTGTGGAACAAACTCCCAGAATGCATCAGGGCTGCTGAAACTCTCAGTTGCTTTAAGTCAAGTCAAGTCTTTTTATTTACTGCTGCATTTCAGTAATCTCCCACAATGCATTACAGCCTTTCATTCTACTTTTAAACTCTTTTATGCTTTAATGCATTTTTTAAAATCTTTTCAACTCTTTGAATGGTCTTGTACATGAATTGTAATACACACATAAAGGGCAGTCTTCTGTACTGCTAACTGTACCGGAAACATTGTGAAAGAACGTCTCCGAGCCTGAAACAGGTTTCCCCTCACTGTAACCAAAGTGTTTTCATTCATAAACCCGACTAGTTAGAACCTCAACCTAACCGGGAAACTGCGTTATGTCATTCTAGCCAAGTAGTTATCATGAATACTACAAGTTGTAAAAGCAGGAAAAGAATGACTGAAAACATGGGCCTAAGAAAGCAGCTGCTTTATTGATATTCTGTTTTGTCAATCAATGACTTTCCCTGCAAACCCGATTTAATACTTCATAGTTCTGATGTCCTCCCTGCAGCAAAGAAAACAATGATTAATCCTTCAGGATAAGTTATGTCCAGAAATGTATATTATTCACATATAATCAGTCTCTGCTTATCTAACTGGATGGCTGAGGGCCCACTGGTATCTGGATGCACCTCCTTTGGTTTCATCGGTTCCCCACATCATCCAAACACTTGTCAGCAGTCTCCATAACCAGAAACAAAGTCATGTACAACTTCTTAGGATTTTCATATGCATTATTTGAACTTTGTCATTTATTCCTTTGGACGTCTGCGTATGATTACATTACACATATGCAACAATAGACTCCCTCATGTTTCGTGCTGGGAAACAATGACACATGTTACCTTTGTTTGGCCACACGGGAAAGAAAATGGACTTAAAAGCTGAGCCCAGCGAGATAGAGTTACAGTCTGCAGCTTGTTTATTTAGTGCAACATGAAACATTTGACAAATGACACAGAGATCTCCAGTTATAATATAAATGATTTGATTTGAAGATTTTATTTCGAACATGCATGATAAAAAAAGAGTACAAAAAAGTAAAAAAAAACAGAACACAATATATATACATATATATATATATATATATATATATATATATATATATATATATATATATATATATATATATATATATATATATATATATATATATATATATATATATATATATATATATATTAGAGTAGGATTGAAGTAAACACTTATCAAGGCCTGAATCTTACACACATTCTTACATATAAGCTTACAATAAGTTTCAATAAGCTTACTTATAAATTGCTTAAGAAAACTCAAATATCCTATCTCAAAAAATTTGAATATTCTGGGAATCTTAATCTTAAACTGTAATCCATGATCAGCAATATTAAAATAATAAAAGGCTTGCAATATTTCAGTTGATATGTAATGAATCCAGGATGTATTACATTTTTGTTTTTGTAATTGCATTACAGAAAATCACAATATTCTAATTTTCTGAGACAGTCCTGTATATATAAATATATATATATATATATATATATATATATATATATATATATATATATATATATATATATATATATATATATATATATACATACATATATATATATGTGTGTGTGTGTGTGTGTGTGACTATGTGTGTAAGTAGATATATACATAGATATAGAGCAGATGCAGTTAATAGAGACAGTATAGTGTAAATAAGTATATTTATATAAATATTTATATGGGCATGTGTGTACAAATATATATAAATATTCAACTATGTGTATGTATGTATAGGTAAGTGTGTGAGTATAATTACAGTATATAATAATAATATAATAATAATAATATAATACTGTTATTGAGCAGTGTGAGTACAGTGTGTGAGTATTTATAAATACGGGTTAAATGATTAGTGAATGGGGGTAGGATTAAATAAGTTTACACTTCTTCCTACTCCTTTTTGCACATGTAAATTAAGATTTCAGGTGTTAAAGTATGAAATTCTTTGTTTTGTTATTTTGTTTTCTTATCTTCCCTTGAATTGTTGTTCTTTTACATGGCCAAAATAAATCAAATCAAATAGAAAAAATCTAATCAAGCAGCAGCCAGCCAATCAAATGTAGCCGTGGCAGCACAGACCTGCTCTGTGTCACGTCCCACCACAACCTGGGAGGGCTGGAGTTGACCCGCGATAAGGCCCGTGTAGGAGGTGATTGGGCACACAAGGGCCGGTTCTGGGAAAACTCAGCAAACAAGGCCAACACAATGGTCCCGCAGTGAAGCTGTGCCAGCAGACTCCGGACCATGTGATGACAGCGACGGCTTCGGGGTGGAGATGGATGCGGAGTTGGCAGGTGCTGCATCCCAGATGGAGAGGGATGAGTGCTGCTCGTTGTCACGTTGCGTTTGTAACATGGTGACATCACAGAGATGCAAATCTGTCGCTCTTGGCGAGAGCTCATTATCCCATCCGCTCTGAAGTGGCTCACTGAGGCAACACTTTTCCCTGAGCCCTTCTCCCGCTTCGTTTGAGGTGATTCCTCACTGGCTTTTCATGTTTTCGGTGCTGGTGCCCTGTTTCCACCGTTTACAGTTACAGTATTATTACGAGTCCAATAGCAGGCAAACAACACCAAACAGTTTGTTTATTACATGTTTTCTGTCTGTTTTGCAAGTGTTGAACACGCTGGAGTAGTAGTCAACACTGGAAGGTGTGAAATACTTTAAAGGTGCTATACGCAGTACTGGAGTTGAGGGGGGATGAGGGGGGATGGCATCCCCCCCTGAAATAAAAACGGTCAAAATCATCCCCCCTGTAAAACTGACATCCCCCCTTTCCATCCCTTATGTCATTTCATCAATGAATGTGGTTTTACTGCTATTTCAACATTTAGAGTCATCACCAGAAAAATAACTTATTTGACAATTTTCACCTGTTTCAAGTAAAATTTCACTTGAAATAAGTAGGAAAATCTGCCAGTGGGACAAGATTTATCTTCTTATTACAAGCAAAAAAATTCTTGTTCCACTGGCAGACTTTTCTACTTATTTCAAGTGAAAATCTACTTGAAACAGGTGAAAATTGATGTTTTTTCCAGTAATGAGTCTTGTTTTATGTGTAATGAGATTTTTTTACTAAAATGAGACATTTTAACTAGAAATAAGACAAATATTCATGTTAAGATTTTGAGTTTTTGCAGTGATCCATTTTACTTATCCTGTGAAGGACAGAGTCATATTGATAAATTCAGAAAACTGTTTCTTATTGTTGTGTTTTGATGTATTTGATGTAAGCCCAGTGGATATTTAAAGCTTACAGAAGGCTGCATTTAACTGCTGCTATGTCATTCCTGCAGTATTTCTGCAGGTGTTTTGGTCACTGCTATTATTTGTAATATATTATATTATTTGTAATCAGCACAAATTATCTGTCCCCATATGATAAAATCCACCATCCCCCCTAATTTTTTTTTACAACTCGAGTACTGGCTATATGTTTGCTGCAAGTGTAAAACATGATTTTGCATTCTAGATAGTTGAATTCTATTACTTTGTTTACATTGTTTGGGTCACCTTCTGACCAAGAGATGATCAGGATCAGCTGATCAGAGGACATTACACGCTGGGCTGTAGGGGGCCTGCTGGTTCTCATCTTTGCTTCCCCCCCAGAAACAAAGTATTTTATTGCAGTGTGAACAGGATGAAGCTGACTTAGAAAACGGATGAATGGATGAATGACACCGAATCAGCAGTCAGCAGCAAAAACCTTTTCTTGGCTCTTCATGCTCTTGTTTACACCACTCTTTCCTGACCTGAACTCCAATTTCTTTCCCTGCTCTTATTGTTTGCTTTATTTATTTACTCCTTGTTGAATTCATTTTGTATTCCTGTGATAAATGACCTCCTTCTGCGTTGTTTATGTTTGTACCTTTTACTGTAAATGTATTCATTCTCTTTGTCTCATCTGCATTTATGACTCTTTCCCTTTGTTTCTCACTAAAATTGTGATGTTTCTCTTGTCTCACTCTTCCTAGTACAATCTTGTTTACACGAGGTTCTGTGTCATCAGCACTGAAAACCAAAGAGCTTCTGTCTTTATCTGCTCAGAAGTTTATTTAACTGTTTTAATTTCCACTTGATAACAAAAGTCGAATAAGTTTAGTTTTCAGTTCTGAAATTCCAGAGGAGGAGGTTCAAAATGAGAGAATTAGGCTGCAATCACCACAGCGTCATCCGCCTCCAGCTGATGTGATTCAGTGCATCCTCTCTTGTGATCCCTCTTTCAGGAAAACGTATAAGTATTTGTATTTATTTATAAGTAAATGTATTTTTCCATTTCATACCAACTTCTTCTCATAGGAGTCAAAGCTGTGTTTTTTCTAGTCGACCTGTTTTGCTGACCTGGTAGCGGAGGAGACCTGGCCGTGTCTCTCCACACCTTCCCTCCTTTGAAGTCTCATGGTTTGGCCGGCCAAGCGAGCCGCGGCTCGGACAGTCCTGAAGGCAAAAACCCGGGTCTGGGAGAAGTTCGGGGAGGCCATGGAGGAAGACTTTCGGTCGGCCTTGAAGAAATTCTGGAGGACCGTTCGGCGCCTCAGAAGGGGGAAGCAGTACTCTGCCGGCACCGTTTACGGTGTGGGTGGGGAGCTGTTGACCTCGACTGGGGACATTGTCGGACGGTGGAAGGAATACTTTGAGGATCTCCTCAACCCGACTGACATGCCTTCCACTGAGGAAGCAGAGGGTTGGGGCTCGGAGGCGTGCTCATCCATCACCCAAGCCGAGGTCACTGAGTTGGTTCGTAAGCTCCTCGGTGGCACCGGGGGTGGATGAGATCCACCCTGAGTACCTCAAGTCTCTGGATGTCTAGGGCTGTCTTGGTTGACACGCCTCTGCGACCTTGCATGGAGGAAGGGGACAGTACCGCTGGAGTGGCAAACCGGGGTGGTGGTCCCTCTGTTTAAAAAGGGGCACTGGAGAGTGTGTTCCAACTATAGGGGGATCACACTTCTCAGCCTCCCCGGGAAAGTCTACTCCAGGGTACTGGAGAGGAGAATACGGCCGATAGTTGAACTTCGGATTCAGGAGAAACAATGCGGTTTTCGTCTCGGTCGTGGAACACTGGACCAGCTCTCTACCCTCCGCAGGGTGCTCGAGGGTTCATGGGAATTTACCCAACCAGTGTACATGTGTTTTGTGGATCTGGAGAAGGCATTTGACCGTGTCCCTCGTGCCATTCTGTGGGGGGTGCTCGGTGAGTATGGAGTCCAGGTCTGTTAAGGGCTGTCCGGTCTCTGTATGATCGAAGCAGGAGTCTGGTTCTCATTGCCGGCAGTAGATCAGACTTGTTCCCGGTGCATGTTGGACTCCGGCAGGGCTGCCCTTTGTCACCGGTCCTGTTCATAATTTTTATGGACAGGATTTCTAGGCGCAGCCAGGGGCCGGAGGGGTTCCGGTTTGGGAATCTCAGGATTTCATCTCTGCTTTTTGCGGATTATGTTGTCCTGTTGGCTTCATCAGACCGGGACCTTCAGCATGTGCTGGGGCAGATTGAGGCCGAGTGCGACGCGGCAGGGATGAGAATCAGCACCTCCAAAACCGAGGCCATGGTTCTCCACCGGGAAAGGGTGGTGTTCCTTCTCCGGGTGGGGGGAGAAGTCCTGCCTCAGGTGGAGGAGTTCAAGTATCTCGGGATCTTGTTCACGAGTGAGGGAACGATGGAGCGTGAGATTGACAGACGGATCGGTGCAGCGTCCGCAGTTATGCGGTCGATGTACTGGACCGTCGTGGTGAAGAAGGAGCTGAGTCGAAAGGTGAAGCTCTCGATTTACCGGTCAATCTACGCACCTACCCTCACCTATGGTCATGAACTTTGGGTAGTGACCGAAAGGACAAGATCGCGGATACAAGCGGCCGAGATGAGTTTCCTCCGCAAGGTGGCTGGACGCTCCCTTAGAGATAGGGTGAGGAGTTCGGTCACCCGGGAGGAGCTCGGAGTCGAGCCGCTGCTCCTTCACATTAAGAGGAGGCTGAGGTGGCTTGGGCATCTGTACCGGATGCCTCCTGGACGCCTCCCTAGGGAGGTGTTCCAGGCATGTCCCACCGGGATGTCCCACCGGGAGGTCTTCCCCGGGGAGACCCCGGGGAAGACCCAGGACACGCTGGAGAGACTATGTCTCTCGGTCTGGGAACGTCTCAGACTCCCCTGGAAGAGCTAGAGGAAGTGTCTGGAGGAAGAGCTGGAGGAAGTGTCTGGGGTGAAGAAAGTTTGGGCATCCCTGTTGAGACTGCTGCCCCCGCGACCAGGGAACGGATAAGCGGAAGAAGATGGATGGATGGATGGATGGATGGATGGATGGATGGATGGATGGATCGATGGGTTTTGGAGACTGAAAACAGCACCACGGGTTTTTTGCCAGTTTTAACAATGTCTTAACAATGTCTGCTTGGTTTTCTGAGTCCAACCAGACCGTTTATTCTTACTCTGCTGTCCATGGTGTTTTCTGTGTTATTTTCAGTTTTTCTCTCTATTGTTTCCCCCGACGTGTCTCTTTTATTCTCTTTGGTCGTAGCTCCTTGTGAGCCATCACTCAACAACTCCTGTATCCGATATCAAGCTGCTGGACCCTGACCGGCCTTGTCTCTGAGGTGTTATTGGTGACGGGTCGTACGTGTCTTCACTCCGATGTGGACCGATGTGGACCGATGTGGACCGCATGTCCACGACCTTCAAAACTGCCTCTAATGTGAATGTCAGATATGAAATCTCATATCCTCCGTCAGCTGCATTGTGAATGAAGCACGACTCATCCGCCGCAGCTCCTTTGTGAAGTTGCAAAAACGGCAGATGTGAAACCAAAAGGCTGTCAACAAAACATAATCTGGCGTTTGACTCCTTCACGGAAACAGCAGCTGTGGGCAGCTTGAGCTCGGCAGACACGTCCCAGTAGGGCGGTGTAATCCATCTCCCCATCGGATTCTCACTCTGTTCCCAAAGCATTGCGGTGTTAAATGAACGTTCACTTCATCAAGATGAACGATGCCTGCTGGAGCGGGAACTCTGCTCGCTGACAGACGGATAGCGCACTTCTCTGACTGCAGGCAACAAGCCGTTTCTGACGAACTCTGTCAGTCCATGTCTGGATGTTCAGTGTTTGCTTTCCACCACCTGAACTATCTCGGTTACACTTTGACCTGAAGGCTTCTGCTATTCTACTATCAGCTGTTCCCAGTGCCTCCCCCACAGTTTAGGGAGGGGAGGGAACTGCTCAAGAGAGCCTGGAGAGAACTAAATATGAATGGAAAAGTGCTGACTGAGAGGTTTTGCTAAACATTAGGCCTTTTTGTCACCTGTCACCCGACGCCTGCTGCTCTTTGTCCTGATAGAGCCATTAAACAGTTATCTACGGCCCCCAGGGCGCCACGAGACACCAAACAAATGTCCCTCTGTTATTCTTTACCTGCAGTGACTGGGGGGAAATAACATGAGGTAATGCTGCTCAACTTACAGGATATGAACGCACTTAGATACCATCATAAACCTTCGGAGTCTGAGGGATAAATGAAGTGGATTAACGGCCCCATCTACTTTTCTTTTCTTTCTTTTTTTTTCCAGGTGAAACTCGGAAGTCTTTGAGGCGTCTGCTTTCCCGGCAGCATTACCCCCATAGTTCGCCTTGTAAATAAGTTTGGGCCGATAGGGGTTTATTAAAAGCTTCCTATCTTCTTTGGGGAACAGATGAGAAGGGAGTTGACTTGGAATACTTAGTTTACACCTTTCAGCCTTACATGACCCTTCTCACTCACATTTGGCCACATTTGAGTCATTTCTTCACAGAGTTTCCATTTCTGCTTGTGTTCCATATCAAGTTAAAAATGAGAGTGAGAGAAGCTTCAAGCGACGACGCTTTTTAATTTTTTTTAGTTTGTGTCCGCGCTGCTGAAAAGTCAGTTGGAGCCACGAGCAGCTATGAAGTGACAGAGCTCCTGGTAGATCTGGTCGTTCCTTATCCCGTCTAGATCTTTTTAATTCTCTCCTCAGCACCAGGTTTATGAACATCTGCACCTCAGAGTTGGATCACCAAACAGACTTCTGCTGCCGTTGCTGCTGGAATAAAATGAACAAGAAGCTCCGTCAGAGTCTCTTTCTCTGATGTCACATCCTGACTCAGACGTCTGACTCCAACCCCCCGACCAATCGGTGGCCTGTAGTGTGATGACATCACAGCCCGACTCAGCCGCTTAGAACCTCGGCAGAATAGTTGCAGAAAAGTATCTACTCAGCAAACCTTGATCCGCCTTGACCCCTAGTGGAAAAGCGCAAAACCGAGGCGAGGTGTGTCGAGTCGGGATGAGTAGGTACTAGTGGAAAAGCGCCATAACAGAATGAGTCAACATGTCTCCTAGGTTATGGGTGAAGCTCAGGTACGGACTTGGAGCCATTCCAACCCTTTGTTTCCTTCCGGATTCGGCTAAGCTGATTGGTTGGTGCGTTTGGGATCACTGTCCTGTTGCACGGCAAACAAAAACAAGCTTTTCCTGCCATTGAGAGGCCTTCAGATTTTACTCAAAAGTACAGTATTAATACAGAAGAGTTCCTGGTCAGCTTCATGACTGCAGGGTGTCCAGGGAGTGTTGTTTCCAAACAAGCCTGAATCCTCACCCTCGCACCACCAGAGTTACCAGCCAGTTTGAGGTATTTGAGCACGTACGTCTTGGCTTTTGTAGAACATAACTAAATGCCATGTAGCCAAACATCTCCACCTCGGTTTCATCAGTTGAAAGGACCTCTGTGATTTGTCCACTCATTGCTCTTGGACGCCCGTTGCTCATGTCTCTCTTTGGCTCTGTGTTGCAAACACCTGAATATTCCAGACCAGGACGTTGCCAAAAACGTTCTGCTTTCGCAGAGCGGCTTACACTTGATCAATCCCCCCATATTGCATGTCTTTGTTGGCCCGCTGTTTTTAACGACGGAGAATAATACACACATATTTCATCTCCACATGCCTGGAGAATTAAAGTCCTAAAGGAACCAGTTTTGTTTTCCAAGGAACACTCTGGCCTTGTAGTGCGGAGAAGCACCGGGTTCCGTTTACATTTCCACCGAGGAAGTACGCAAGTGACTGAAGAATTCCCAAATTTAATTTCCAAATATAAATGTTGTGTCCATCTATTCGCCGCGTCAAAGCCAAACTCCGGCAGTTTCAGCTCACTGTGATGTTGCAAACAAACATCTGTCTTCGTTCGCTGGCGGTAAACTGCTTTCGCTTCATTACGACGATGACTCCATGAGAAAGAGCTTAGCTGGACTCTCTCTCCCTCGCTCTCTTTAATTTAGGGCTAGGAAATAGTAGCGTATGTGACTGGTGTGTGTATTTATGGGAAGTCTGACACAACTGATATCCCGGGGCAGATTGTTTCTGATGGGAATTAAAGAGAGTATTAAAACATCACCCCTTCATCTCCCTCTGCCCTGCTCGGCCACAGCAGCTTGAAACTCCCTTCGCCCGGCTTAACAAGCTCAAGCTGTACGCCTCAAACTCAGGACTGCAAGCTTTAATCAGCTTCATGTTTGCAAGTGAGGTGATAGAGGAATGCAACCTTAGTGGAGCGCAACAAGTCGGAGTCAGTAGCCGGTAATGTTCTGTCTTGCTTGCATTCTTCCTGCAGCTGACATGAATAATTCAAAGAAAGGAGATATTGATGGAGTAAAACGCAGCCTGACTGCCGTTCTGTGCAAAAGCCATCATGGACTATTGCTCAAATATGATAGCTGTGGCTCAGGGGGGGGGGGGTGCTGGAGTACACCGGCTGGAAACTCAGAACAAGCTCCAGCCGACGTCGTTCACGTCACGCAGCCTTATGTTATTGTTTATTGTCTTCTTACATATGAAATGCCATCAGTAGCGTACGTTCATGACTCAGTGATTGATGGTTTCTGCTGTTCGCTCAGTCCTCAAGTTTGAGTCTAAAAACTCAAAAACGCAGGATTGATTCATATGAAATGTGGGTATTCTTGTTTCCCCAAGGGGGGTAGGGGGGGGTCTTCATGACTTTGATAGGCACTTGGCTTTTCCTCTGGAAGCTTTACAGATGTGGTTTGGACTGAAATATCATAACAGCTACATCGGTTAAAGTAAAGTTCACTCCACATCTGTCAGAGGTGCTGACAGGAAAGTTTAGTAGGGATCAAAGTGATGTGGAGCTTCTCTCGTGACAGGATGTGGCTGGAGGCCCTTTTTTATTCTCCTTTTGCAGCTATTTTATAATTTATAGTTTACCTCAACAAAAGAAAGAAAAAACAAAAAAGAGCTAAAGTACAATCCTCTTGTATGTAAATTTATTTTCGTCTGAAACAACTTTGAAGAGACAAATGGATGTTAAAATGCCCATCAGTGTAAGTTATGATTAAAGTATGACCAAAAACTGCTCAATAATAATAGAATACTTTTACTTCATCAGGCAAATAAAATACTATTTGACATGTCCATAACGGATTAATTACACGTTATGGCGGATGTCCATTGTGCGCAACCAATGACATGCATCGCCAAGCCGGCAGATACGCATCTGTCAATCAAAGTTAGCTTTGGTCCGAGATTGACCGATAAATCGAGAGCTTCACCTTTCGACTCAGCTCCTTCTTCACCACGACGGTCCGGTACATCGACCGCATAACTGCGGACGCTGCACCGATCCGTCTGTCAATCTCACGCTCCATCGTTCCCTCACTCATGAACCAGACCCCGAGATACTTGAACTCCTCCACCTGAGGCAGGACTTCCCCACCCACCCGGAGAAGGAACACCACCCTTTCCCGGTGGAGAACCGGTATTTCTTTGTATAAATTCAAAATGATTGAGCCCCTTCAGAGTTGTCATGAATGTGAAATGAAACAAATGACCAAAAGAGTTTTCGGAGCCAGGCTGCAAACATGTCCTTTAAAATCTGCTTGAAAATAGTTGATATTTAAATGGACATTATTCTGTTTTAGAAAAATCAGCTTTGTTGAACTAAAGTTTTTGACATATAATAATACAACAGACATTTGTTTAAAACAAAGTTAATAACTATTCCTATATTACTGCAATTTGAAAAATATCTCCTATGTAAACATAACATTAAAAACATTTTTGCGTGACTGCCCTTAACAATTCTCCTATTTGTTCAAATGAAAGCATCACATAGAGTGGAAAAAGAAAAGGAGTATTGGTGATTTCGCAAGCTTGTGTGAAAGGGGCTTTATGGTATATTTAAATATATAGTTTTATGACCAGCTAATGCCGATAAAGCTCATTTGAACAAACTAAAAAGTCCTGTGTGGAGCTGCAGTCTGCCTGGCCACCGTAAATACTTAGCACCTTCCCCGTCACGCCTGTCCTGACGTCATAAAGGCTGATTCCAGGTGCTGAAGGACAGGAAACGGTGTCTGGTTCAACGCTGGATCGTGTCACCTGGATGACAAGTGATGAAACCTGCCTTTCATGTAATAATCCCCTCCGCTTCAAAGTGAAAGTAGGGGAATCCCACCTTAGACGCCTGTCGTGCTCAAAGCATCTGGATCTGCACTGATCTGTTGATTACAGCTGGGAGTTCAGTTTTCTGTCTAATCTTTATACAATTCACTTTTATATAAAGGGCTTTAGAAAAGCATGTTTTTTCACATTAAGGTTACTTTGTGTTAAAGTAAAAATCAAGCGATAAAAATGCCTTTTTCCTGAACAAAAACAAACGTGGTTGATGGCATTGTACATTATAGATACATTTAACACTATTCTTATTGCAAATATAAGTTTTTAAACATGTAACATGAACCATTGCTGCTTTTTTAGGTTTCTGAAGTGATGGCGTTGATTGATTAAGATAGGTGGCTTTTACTTAAAGGTTAATTTAGGCTTGGAAGGAGGATTAAAACAGTACGTTCACATTCCAAGTATTAGAAAAACCATCCATCCATCCATCCATCCATCCATCCATCCATCCATCCATCCATCCATCCATCCATCCATCCATCCATCCATCCATCATTCATCATCCATCCATCATCCATCCATCCATCCATCCATCCATCCATCCATCCATCCATCCATCCATCCATCCACCCATCCATCCATCCATCCATCCAGAGCCGTCTGGGAGATTTGCGAGGCCCTGTGCGAAATGGCCGGGGGGGGGGCCTCGAAATTTTTGGGTTTTTTAGGTCGGATCTGGTGTCTATATGCGCGATTTTAACTCTCCAATTAGCAAAATACTGGATACCTTCCCCTGCCTCATCATCATCTCTTGCCTCGACGCGGGGCCCCACGGCTGCTTGAGACCCGGTCGGATCGGTGATTTTTGTAACAAATTTATCAAACGAGCCTTTCAAAGAGGCATTAAACTCTTCCATTTTCTTTAGTTTTTTTTCTTTTTTCATCCCCTGATGGAAATTTCCTGATTCTGTCTCGTTCTCTCGACATATTGTGACAGTTTGTTCCAACTCCACCCGTCTGGATCAGAGCAGCTTGTGTCTGCGCTTGGTCAGAGGCAGTTGTATTGAACAACAGACACGCGCATCATTGCACATATATTTATTGATATGCACAGACTAGTACACATTTAGGTCTGTAATGGAACGTGACTGTTGATATTTATAAGGGAAAAAGGAAAAAAAAAACAAAAAAAAACGGCCCATAGCGCGAGGCCCCTTGGGGCGCGAGGCCCTGTGCGGTCGCACGGTTCGTACACCCCTTGCGGCGGCCCTGCATCCATCCACCCTAACCAGATTCTCAAACCCCCACTGGCTCCTCTGGGTGTGGTGGGCAGCAACTCCCAGATCTTCCTGAACGGTGGAACCTCTGTTTTCTCACTGTTTCTCTCCCCGAGAGTCCGGCTGCTCCGGCAGCTCTGTATCTCACGTCAGACGGTTAGAATTAGTGTTAGTAAATTGATCAGTAAACAGAGAGTCTTGCCTTTTGGCTCAAATATTCCTTCAACACAACAGACCGGTACATGGTGCAATAACGTGGGCCATGTTAGTCTGCACCTAGGTCTCCTGCTGCGCCCCGACGGATTCTAATCTAAGGGACAGGAGGAGGATAGGAGGATAGGTCTCCTGCTCTATTCTTCCTTCACTTGTGAACAAGACCCTGAGATACTTCAACTCTTTCCCTTTCACGGCAGCTCATCCCAGACATAAAGAGAGCGGTTCACCTTTTCCGGCTGAGAACCGTGGGCTCAGATCTGGATTTGGAGTTAGCTAACTGATGCAGGGAAAACTGCAACTTGATGAAGCTAACAAGACCGGATCATTTGCAAAAAGCAGAGATGTGAGTCAGCAAACGTCCCTCTGCTCTTTGGCTGTGTTGGCCACTAAAGTTATTAACAGAAAAAAATCTGACTTACTACCGCCGAATAATACGGCCCGAACTTGCTCCATTTGTGTAGAGACTGAATAGCAATGGACCCAGAACCCAACAACCATTCAACAATAGGAGCAGAAATTCCTGGTGTTCTAGCTTTTTTCCTTATTTTAACTTCCTATAAGTCTGATTGAACCTCAGTTAGTCTGGCCTGGTTCCCAGGACCAGTTGATCTTGGGAGACCTGACCAGGGATATTTTCCCCGGACAACAAAGCACCCAGGGTCCTATAGAGGGTCTGCATTGACGTCACTTCCCCACTGGACCAGCCCCCTTACTCACACTGAGTGGCAAAACATCAGCAAAAATGACTGCAACTAGTGGAGAAGACGGGATAACAGCTGATTATCGGCTTAAATTAAAGGCAGTTGGACTTGACAGTGACCCGTACAGTTACCCCAAGAACCAGTGGTCCATGGACATTAATATTTGGCCACAAATCCAGTTTTCTGATATTTATATGTACTTAATTTCTACGCCGGGGAAATACACAAAGCAAAGCTTGAAGGCTTACAAAAGTCTTGACGCTTGGTCCGACTTCAAGGCAGGATTTGTTGGTGAAATTAAAGTGATGAGGACACCGAACTTTATGATTTGACTGTTTAACGTCAGCTACCCAAAAATCCAACATTACCTGATACAAAATGGGAACCGCAAATCCACGTTTCGGTGCCTGGAATCCAGTTGTTTCTGTGAATTGCAGCGATCCATTTGTCTCTCTTAAGCTTATTTTTCGGCAGTCTGTAAAACAATAACTCTGATTTCTGGCTAAATCTATGAGTACAGTCAATCGCACAACAGCTCTTTCCCATTTTAGATGTTTTCCAGTTGCTCAAACTTAAGGTTTACGCTGCCGCTCAGTCTTTCTGACACTCAGTCTTTCTGCCACTCAGTCTTTCTGACACTCTGTCTTTCTGCCACTCAGTAGGTGAAACCCGCTGTGAAGTCGCATCTGTGACGTCATGAACATTCTATAGGTGATCCTAGCGACCTTTTAAAAGAAGACAATAAAAAACTTAATTAAAGCTGCAAGCAGCGATGAACGGGCCCTTGTGCGTGCAATTTTCACCAATAAAAATCAAGGACTCAAAACTAAGTCCGATGACATCACCCATGACTCTTTATGTCAAACCATTCAAAAGTTATTGCAGAAAATAGGATCTATCACATATCGACCCATCAGAAGAAGGGGCGGGGCTAATTTGCACCAATTACGGTGAAGGAGTCAAAACCGAGTCCGATGACACCACCCACAACTCTCTATGTCAAACCATTCAAAAGTTATGGCAGAAAGTAGGAACTATCAAATATGGACCAATCAGATGAAGGAGGGGCGCGCTTTTTGGTGTCTATCGTCGCCCCGGTAACGCTTTTGACTGAGAAAAGTAATGCGCATCGTTGCAGGATCGACACGTTGCGGTTCGGGCCGCATTAAAGGCCGAAGAAATGGCCGACTTCCTGTTGGGTTTCGGTCATGGCGCCAAGAGACTTTTCTTTAAGTTGCAACATGATAAAAGTGTATACCGATTTTCGTGCGTGTACGTCAAACCGCATTGTGGGGCTTGAGGCACAAAGTTTTCTAGGGGGCACTGTTGAGCCATTAGGCCACGCCCATTAATGCAAACCATTTTTTATTTTTTATTTTTTATTTTTTGTCTGCACACATATTAATGATTGATACCATGACGGTAGAAACCAAAAGTATATACATGTGCATTATTACTATATTTAATATATATACATATATATACGCATACATATGCGTACACATACATAAATATACACATACAAACCCAGTGATTTTTTTTTTTTTTTTTTGGGGGGGGGGGAGGGTGACGACATCCACTGCCAATCCAGGAAGCAGGAACACACGGAGACACACGTCAAGCACTGGAAATCTGCAACAAAAAAAAACACAAATAAAGCATGAAACCGGCACGGAGCCAACCAAAACAATAACAGCAATCGACCTAAATCTTGAGATCTGATCGCAGTCTGAGCTAAGCTACCGCTACCGCTACCTAACCCCAAAAACTAGAGAGCCAGCATGCAGGTGAACAAGCCAGTGTGTATGTCTATGTGTGTGTGTGTGTATGTATATGATCATGCGTGTGTGTGTGTGTGTGTGTGTGTGTGTGTGTATGCATGTGACTAAGTGACTATGTGTGTATGTGTGTGTGTGTGTGTGTGTGTGTGTGTGTGTGTGTGTGTAGGTGTGTGTGTGTGTGTGTGTGTGTGTGTGTGTGTGTAATAAACCAAACAAAGCTCCACCTGAAGTGTATCTATAGTGGGGGAGGGGGGGAGCAACCCCGCCACCCGCGAGACCAGAGGCCGACACGGAAGAGCCCGGAACCCAGGCCACCGGCAACCCCACAGAGGGGAGAAGTAGGAGGGAGGCAACCCACCGCTTGCGAGGCCCCCCCCCCCCCGCGGGGGCCGAGGGGGCCCACGGGCGGGGCCCCCACGGCGCGGGAAGAAGCAGCCAGGGATCCCGCGGCGGCGGACCGCGACCCAGGCAATCCCCGGCCACCCGGTCCGGGCCGGACACACGGCCAGGAGGCCCTCACCCTTCAGGCCAACGACCCCCACCCGGCAGGGGGCCAGCCTGCCCAGAGAGACAGAGCCGCCCCGGCCGCCGACGCGGGCAGGCGCACCCGCCCCCCACGAAAGTGGCCCTCCAAGACCAGAGGGGCGCCCAGCAGCGGAGGCAGCGGGGGGGACCGGAGACGGGCCCGGAGAGAGGGAACCCCCCAACAAGGCGACACCCGTGCAGGCCCGACAACGGAGTTGTAATGCAAACCATTAAATATCAAATCTTTTGCCAGGCCTGGCTTGCGTGCAAAATTTGGTGACTTTTGGGGCACGTTTAGGGGGGAAAAAGGCCCTCCTTTCGTCAGAAGAAGAAAAAAAAGAAAAACGAGAACGAGAACAATTCCTACAGATACAATAGGGCCTTCGCACTGCCAGTGCTCGGGCCCTAATAATGATAAGAAGAAAAAGAAGAAGAAGATGTACTCTGGAGATTTCGGCTACATTTTGGGGTTAAAGGGATGTGAATAATTACTTTAAGTCAACTGCTCTTGCAGAGAACAATAGTTTAAGACTGTATCACAAAAAACTTGAACTTGTCTGACATTGTGCGGCACTAAAACGAGACTTCCTCATGACTCAGTCTCCTCACCGCCAGAAGAAGAGCCATGTCGTTGCGGGGCGCCCGACTCTGCGTGTCTATAATCAAACACAAACTCTTCTTCATGTCCCGTACGGTTGATCTTCTGAAGATGATTTATCTCATTTTAATGTCAGTTTCTTTTCTTCATCTTCTCATGTCCTGATATGTGAAACTGTAACTTGAGAACGTCCTTCCTTTTTCTCACGACTGACAATATGTTATTCAGTTCAGTTCAAGTCTATAATTCTTTATTTCTTTTATTTCACAGAAAGCTGTGAAAAAAACTCTTTTTCACGAGGAAGATCTCTGCTGTGAAGTGCACGTGTGAATGTGCAACGGCAGAGAAAGCCGGCATGTCTAGTGCATAAATGTGCAGCTGATATGTGACCTTTGTCGCTCATGAGTGGGTTTTTTTTATTAACCACCTTTTCGTTCCTGAAAAGGAAGCAGTCGGCCGGCTGCAGAGCTGCAGAGCTGCACCGTCGACGCTGCAGCCGCTCTCTAACTCCGGGATGACGGATATCACAGATGCTGGTTCAGGATTCTGGATGGAACATCTGTGAACTAAACCATCCCGTTTCAGGCCTTTGATGCTGGTGGGGGGTAGAGACGGACGCCAGGAGCCAGACTGCAGAGGAGCTTTTCAGAAAAAGGAAGAGGCTCCCAGTGACACCGATACTACAAGTACACATTTACAGAGACGCGAGGTGATTGTACACACAGTCCACTTGTCTTGTCGCTTTTATGTGGGCATTTTCAGCTTATTTTTTATCTATATACGTCTTTCAGTCCTACAAATGCATACTTGCTCTACATTTGACTGTTTATTTCTGTCCACATAGAAGTTCAAAATAGTTTGGGTCAAATAGTCTGAATTTTGCACCCCAAAAAAAGAAGATAGATTAAAGCAAGAGAAGGAAGAAGGAAATGACAAGGCTTGAGGATTAGATACAAGCCGAGGGGACAGAAAAGTAGCGTCTCGTGTTGGAAAAGTGCTTTCTGGAGCCCGAGCTGGAAAAAGCATCGCTGCCTGACAGGGTGAAACAAACAAACAAAAGCAAAAGGGGAAACGGAGAGAATCCGAGGTTGCAGCTTGGGCCTTAAGGCTTCACTGAAGTGTTTGACATTTCAGTAAATAAACTCTACATCGGATTAGAAACCGAATGTATCCACGCGGTTGACCAGCCCTGCACCCGGACCTGAAGCCAGGAGCCCAGTAAGACCCGTGTTATTGGGGAGACTCACCTTTAACCTTTAGCTGTGATTAATAACTTCAACATGCACAACATCACAATAAAAAAAAAGATACAAAGAAACATTCTATTCAAAATACAGATGCCAATAAACATATAGATATGTACATTTATTAATATATGTAGATATATAGATGTATATTATGGATATAGATATGTTATATGTAGGTATGTATATGGATATATTGAGTTGTATTATACGTACAGTATTTGTATATCTCTATTAATATATATTGATTCATAGTTATATGTAGATATATATAGATTTATAGTAATTTTTATGTATATAATTGGAGGTAAATATATGAACCAGTATATATAGCATATCTACTCTTATATAGTTATTCAAGTATATTGTTATACCATTGCTGTCTATTGTTCTCTATTATATTGTAGTATTATAGTAAAGTAATGATAATGTAATACTATACATTATAATTACTTCTATTAGTACATACATACATAGTAGCACAACTAAATGATGGGCATTTGTTTTGTTTTCTTTTGTTTGCCTTGGTTTGTTTGATTTTGACTATATTTATTTATACATATAATTGAGTATTATATCACTATATAGAACAGTTATTAAAGTAGGTATGTGTGTTTTATTGTTTTATTTATTAAGTAAGTTTATTGAAACTCTTGTCATATGTAAGAATGTATGTAAGATTCAGGGGTAGGACTGGATAAGTGTTTACTTCAATGCTACTCCGTTTCGAGCATGTTGGTGGATCCGTGAGGTCTGTACATATATATATATATATATATATATATATATATATATATATATATATATATATATATATATATATATATATATATATATATATATATATTTGTATTCGTTTTTTTTTTTTTTACTTTTTTGTACTCTTTTTCTATCATGCATGTTTGAAATAAAATCTTCAAATCAAAAAATCAGTAAGGGATTGGGTGGTTACTTGGAAATCCTGACAGGGAATTTAGTCACCTCACAAAAGTGGGTTTGAGAAGAATACTTATTTATTTTTTTATTTATTACATATCCCCATTAGTCCTCACTGCAGTGAAGACTATTCGTCCTGGGGTCCAACATTGCACACATAAAACAATAAATTACAATCCTAACAATTAAAACATAACTAAATATAAACAAAATGATCTGAGATGTGATGGAATTCAACCCTTAAATTGTTGAAATCAGCCAGAACCAAACAACAAAAAATATTCCATTTTACACACTCCAAATTTCAGAATAAACCAACTAACTAAAACTGACTTCCTTACTAAGTACTGCTTTTCTGCCCGAGCACTTACAGTGCAAAGGCCCTATTGTATCTGTAAGGAATTTTTTTCTTATTTTTTTTTTCCTTCTTCTGACAAAAGGAAGGCCTTTTTGGCCCCCTAAACGTGCCCCAAAAGTCACCAAATTTTGCACGCAAGCCAGGCCTGGCGAAAAATTTGATATTTAATGGTTTGCATTAATGGCCGTGGCCTAATGGCTCAACAGCGCCCCCTAGAAAACTTTGTGCCTCAAGCCCCACAATACGGTTTGATGTGCATGCACGAAAATCGCTACACACCTGTATCATGTCGCAACTTAAAGAAAAGTCTCTTGGAGCCATGGCCGAAACCGAACAGGAAGTCGGCCATTTTGAATTAATCGTGTCATTTTGGCGCAATTTATGCCATTCCTTCGCCAGTTAATACGGCCCGAACCGTAACGTGCACCCAGGTGTGTTATACATCAAAATGTTCGTTTGACATAGAGAGTCGTGGGTGGTGTCATCGGACTCGGTTTTGAGTACTTCACCTTAATTGTTGCAAATTAGCCTTCTTCTGATTGGTCGATATCTGATAGTTCCTACTTTCTGCCATAACTTTTGAATGGTTTGATATAGAGTCGTGGGTGGTGTCATCCGCTAAATGTCCAGAAGAATCTACATGCAAGTCATACAAGCTTCCACTGCAGCCTGAACGTGTACAAGGGTGCGAGGGAATCTAGCTTTATTGTTTATCATGGTTAAATGTGGAGCTTATTCCAACATGTTACTGCTCTATACATTGTAGCCCTCTTTCATGCATTGGTTCTTGGTAGAGGAAGAGTAAAGTGAACACCAGAAACAGATCTGGTTGCGTAGCCATTTGAGTATTGCTGGGTTTTAGATGTGATGACAAATTGATAGGTTTACCAATATTCCAGATGTTGAACCAAAATGTTAGCAGGGTACACGCCAGCCTTTGGTCAACTTTTATCCATGACAATGCGGCATGCATTGTCCTGGATATTGTCAAATATGAGCTACTTCAGAAGGAAAAGAGGTTTAAATATTAAAAAAAACAGGCCACCAGGGGATATTTTCATACCTATTGCCATGAAATCAAGCACTGCTGACCTTGTACCTTGGTATCAGCTGTTGTGTTGTTAAAGTTTTTTATTTATTAACATTCTGACTGCGTACGCAGGAAGAATTTAAGATTTTAAAAGCAATATTCAGCTAAGACTGTTTCCAGCAGAGCATGAATGAGCAGGTAAAAATGCATTAGCGGTGGTATCGTGTAGATGAAGATCTTTTCCAACAAAGAGCTGAAAAACGGATGTGGACGTGTATCAGTTTCATTATAGGAGGGTGTTTAAACATGAAATTGCATTTGTCTGAATGCAGCCTCACATTCAGTAGAGAAATTGAGAGATTGTCAGGCTCTTAGTCAGATCAGAAAAGCCAAAGTTGAATCATCAACGAGTCACCTTGGCCCGTTCATAGATATAAGATATACAGTCACTAATTGGATTTTTTTTTAAGTTCAATGCCAAAATAAAAAGCTCTGCTTGCTGCCATCAACTAAGTACTTGTAATCCCTCCTGTTACGCTGCCCAGTACATTCAAGCAGGCCTTTCTTCCTGAGATGCCTCCAGCTTATCGCCGGGTTGCTAAGGCTCCGCTCACATTGTGTCCATAGATCAGACGACTCAGGGGATAGAGCTCATTTCACTGCTGTCTCTAAATCTTCCAATGACTTTCAATGTCTGGCCAAAAAATCCCAACTGCTTATATTTCCAGCTGGAACTGGATATGTTGCATTGCTTTCGGGTAACAAACATCAGCCGGGTTTGACAGGAGATGGTAACTCTACAACCCCAACCGGGGCGGGGACGTCACGGGAAGGGAAGGGGCCGCTAAGGGCTTTGGACAGTCGGTTTAGTGTCTCGTAAATAAGCAAGTCGTCTGTCAACGCAGTGGCACTCTTCAATGAGTTGTGGTGTGCCAATGTGTAACGCTATTCATGTTTCTGATATGAAAACATCTGCAGCCACCAACACTTGAGGCATCTGGCAGAGAAACAGATGAGCTGTGGAGGAGAAACACAAGAGATTAAAGGAAAGTAGCCACGCTAGCGACATCAGGGACCTGAAGAAACACGAATGCACTTGAACCTCAATAAACCACAATCAACAAAACTCCTTCACAACAATGTGACTAATCGCATCCTACAGTAAATGACCACTTCAAGTGATTTCTGGAGGCATGTTCCATAACGTTTGTCATAACTTTAAAAAAAGACATTTGTGTTGTTGTCCTGGTCAGCGAACAAATAGAGGGAATGTGCATGACAGATGCACACAGATGCGACTTCACAGCGGGTTTAGTCCACTGAGTGTCAGAAAGACTGAGTGTCAGAAAGACTGAGTGTCAGAAAGACATAGTGGCAGAAAGACTGAGTGGCAGCGTAAACTTTCAGTTTGAGCAACTGGAAAACATCTAAAATGGGAAAGAGCTGTTGTACGATCGACTGTACTCATAGATTTAGCAAGAAATTGGAGTTATCGTTTTACAGACTGACGAAAAATAAGCTTAAGACAGACAAATGGCTCGCTGCAATTCACAGAAACAACTGGATTCCAGGCACCGAAACGTGGATTTGTGGTTCCCATTTTCAGGTAATTTGGGTAGCTAACGTTAAATGCTCAAATCATAAAGTTCGGTGTCCTCATCACTTTAATTTCTACAACAAATCCTGCCTTGAAGTCGGACCAAGCGTCAAGACTTTTGTAAGCCTTCAAGCTTTGCTTCGTGTATTTCCCCGGTGTAGAAATTAAGTACATATAAATATCTCGATTCGATTCGTGGCCAAATATTAATGTCCATGGACCACTGGTTCTTGGGGTAACTGTACGGGTCACTGTCAAGTCCAACTGCCTTTAATTTAATCCCATAATCGGCTGTTATCCCGTCTTCTCCACTAGTTGAAGCTGTTTTTGCTACTCAGTGTGAGTAAGGGGGCTGGTCCAGTGGAGAAGTGACATCAATGCAGACCCTCTATTGAGCCGCTGCTACTTCCTCTTCCTCATCATCTGGGGCTGAAGAGGGTCAACCCAAGAAGGGCCGCTGTGCCTGATCGTACACCACCTAAGACCACCAACGTAAGACCACCTGGCACATCAAACCTCTATCAAACCTCACTCATCATTCCAGTACCAAAGATAACCGCGGCCACATCCCAAGGATTATCAACCAGTTGCACTTACGCCTATAATAATGAAGTGAGACAAGTCAAAGACCACGTAACCCCCGACATTTGACCCGTTACAATTTCTATTTTGCCCAAACCGTTCCACTGAAGATGCTGTATCAACTGCTTTCCACCTGAACCTGGAGTAGACTTGTAGTCCAGACGCCTAAACCGAGACCAGGACCAAAACTAGTTCAGCTCCAGACCAAAAACAAACCTAGTAATGTCCTGATCCTGCGTGATTGTATTCCATCATCCTGGTTCTAGTTTCCATATGAGCTTGTTTTCAACTGCAGCTCAATAACACAGAGAAGTGGATGATGATGTTGAACTCACTATAAATGTTTCCATCCATCAGCTGAGACCAGATATGTGTGGCGACTGCACTACTGCTTTTTCTACACTATTGGAGGATTGACTCCAGTGCTTTTAAGGATTGACACGACTACTAACTAGTCCCAAAGTATCTAGCAGAATAACCAGCTCCAACACCCCCCTCCACCTCAGAAAAGGAATGAATAGTAAATGTTACTGATTTAAATTGGACTGAATTTGGAGATGGAACCTGAATTTTAAATATTAAACATTGAAATTACTTTATTTACCATTAAAGTAATCAGATTACACCGTATATCAGCATCACTAAAATGGACCTGATGCTTAATCAATCACAACGATATGCAAATATTATTCAGTTATTTATTCAAACACTGCCGTTATAAACACAAAACTGTAATTAAATACAGACACATGCAGATCAAAAACATTGAATCAGATGCAAAATACAAATAGTTTACAAAACTGTACATTAACAAGAGGAAGAATCACCAGATTGTGTCACCTTGGTGCAACGGATTCTCAGTTATCCGAGTCTGAGACCTGGAGAGACCCAGAGACCCGAGACGAGACCAAGACCTCTCTCTGTCCTCTCCGGTCCAGTTCTGTCCTCTGTTCTGGATGTCCAGCGTACCAACTGGTAAGAACGGTGTTGACGGGTGATGATTGGACCTATTTTGGAGAACCGTAGTGAATTCCTCTGTAACCCAAATGGTTTTTTGATTTCCCTGTGAGGTGAAACTCCTGGCTGAGATGGATGATCCAAACCCGGCTGCACATCTGTAACACGATGGCTTGAAAAGAAAAAGAAAAAGAGCCGAGGTGTTAGGACGCCTCGGTCAAAGTTCAGGCCTGAAACAATGAAACGGTGTCGACTAAAATGCCTCTCAGATGGGAGAAAAGTCTTTCCTACTTTCCACTTGTAATGGGTTTTTCTGAGCGTGGAGTTTCACACGGTAGCACTTTCTTCTGCAGAAACATTGTTTATTATTGTTTATTGTTGGCTTTATCTCGAACAACAACAAATCACCATCAAATTAAAAGCGTCAAAATATCAAAAAAGCAAAAGAATTTAACAGTCTCATCCAGAAATAAAGAAAAACAGCAAAATAATGTGTTGGAGAGGGAACAGGAGGAAACGCTTATTTGGTCCCGTCCCTTCCTCACAATATCATATGCCATTGTGAGGAACCAGAGCGGCCTCCCCACGTAGAAAGGGACAAGGCAAAACTGGACCTGGGTGATGAAGTGTAAAAAAACCCTCGCAGAGCGTAGAATGCCAAAAAAATAAGGCTTTTTATTTTATGCAAAAAAAAAAAAAACACATACAGGCGGAGGGCAAAATCAGTATTCTTAAAAAAAATAAATAAATAAAAAAAAAAAGGAACAATGGGGCATAGCCTCGCAACAAGCTTCCTCCATTCAGCAGACCCCTCTTCTGGTATGCAGCTGCTGTTTATAAACCCAGGCAGGGTGGAGAGGTTGATTGGACGCAGGTGTGCCACAATCAACAGAAACAGGCACACCTGTGTGCTGCTCCCCCACAGACCACGCCCAATCCTCCACTCTGCCACACACATTAAAAAAAAGTCCGGTGAGAAGGGGAGGGGTTGCTCACTTTCTCACAGCCATAGAAAATATAAAAATGTAAAATTTTAAGAAAAGAAAAGAAGAAAATAAAGAAAAAACAATTAAATAAATAAATACAACACAAACAATTAATAAACAGAGATCAAGGCATAATTAAACTAGCCTCCTACAATATCCTAAACTCAAAAATGTAATTTCCAGTCACTTCTTTGACCAGCCATGAATGCAGGAGTTACATTTGTATCGTATATGATGGATCACATAAGGAACAGAATACTAATAAAAGAAATACATACAGAAGGTAAATTGAGTTATTTACATTAACCTTGACTATTTGCAAGACAGGAAGACACAAAGAAAAGTAAGTACACCCCTTCTTAATTCTTAGGGTTTATAAATGAGGACATTAGTATCTCAAGACATTTATTCCCTTATGTGATGAGCAGATAAAAAGACGATAAAACTGTCTGAAAGTCCTTGAAAGCTGAAAAGTGATTGTCAGCCTTTATGTTTTAATATGCTCCTTGCAGCTCCGTCATATTAGTAGTGCAGTCACTGCATGATTTACTGTGATGTTATATCGAAAGAAACATTATCAGTTGTTATATACAGTACATGTGTCAGAGCAGGGGTCGGCAACCCAAAATGTTTTAGATCCATATTGGACCAAAAACACAAAAAACAAATATGTCTGGAGCCGCAAAAAATGAAAAGTCTTGTATAAGCCATAGAATGAAGGCAAATGGCGAAAGGTGAAATGTTGAGAAAAAAGTCGAAATGTCGAGAAAAAAGTCAAAATTTAAAAAAAAAAGTCGAAATTTCGAGAAAAAAGTCGAAATGTCGAGCAAAAAGTCAAAATGTCAAGATTAATGTTGAAGTACAATCTCGAGAAAAAAGTCGAAATTTTGCGGAAAAAAGTCGAAATGTCGAGAAAAAAGTCGAAATTTCGAGAAAAAAGTAAAAATGTCGAGCAAAAAGTCAAAATGTCAAGATTAATGTTGAAGTACAATCTCGAGAAAAAAGTCGAAATTTTGCGGAAAAAAGTCGAAATGTCGAGAAAAAAGTCGAAATGTCGAGATTAAAAAGGAAAGGAAAAAGGAAGAAAAAAAGAGGAAAAAAAGAAGAAAAAAGAAAAAGAAAAAAAAAAGAAAAAAAGAGGAAAAAGAAGGAAAAAAAAACATTTTTGAAAAAGCTCCAGGGAGCCACTAGGGCGGCGCTAAAGAGCCGTGGGTTGCCGACCCCTGTGTCAGAGTAAAAGAGGAACTTTACCTGGCCATCGCTGTGGGGGGAAGTTGCAACCACGTTTTTATTTTATGCAATAAAAGCTTAACAACAAAATCAGTCACATAACAGTATGATTCTGTCATTTCCTTTGTTAGAGGGATTACCGTGTTTCTTGACTTGATGCCTTCACATTGTTTCTCACGGTAACATGAATGAAGCAACATGTTGGTGAGATGGATTTTCACTGGAAAGACACTAAAACAGCTCTTTTAAGTTTTATAACAGCTAATGAACGGCTGATTAGCAGTAACTCCGGCCACATTTTCTCTGGTTGCCGTGTTGCCATGTTTGTGCAGCCTGTCTGACATGTTTGCCCAGTAGGTGGTGTTACTATTATGGGATGCAATCAGCAAGTCCATTAGAACCAGGACCTGACTTATATGTTCACAATAAGATATTGATTTGATTTGAAGATTTTATTTCAAACATGCATGATAAAAAAAGAGTACAAAAAAGTAAAAAAAACTATATATATATATATATATATATATATATATATATATATATATACACATTCTTACATATAACAAGAGTTTCAATAAACTTACTTATAAAACACACATACCTACTTTAATAGTTGTTCAATGCAGTGATATAATACTCAATATGTATATATAAATATAGTCAAAATCAAAGCAAATCAAGGCAAACAAAGGCAAACCCAGCATTTAGTTCTGCTACTATGTATGTATGTAATATTAGAAGTAATTATAATGCATAGTATTACATTATCATTACTTTACTATAATACTAGACTATAATAAAGAAAAATAGACAGCAATGGTATAACAATATACTTGAATAACTATATAAGAGTAGATAGTAGTATATTTACCCCCAATTATATACATAAAAATTACTATATATCTATATCTATATATCGACATATCTACATATAACTATAAATCAGTATATATTAATAGAGATATAGATACACAAATACTGTACGTATAATACTACTCAATATACCCATAAACATATAACATATCTATATCCATAATATACGTCTATATATCTACATATATTAATAAATGTACATATCTACATGTTTATTCGCATCTGTATTTTGAATAGAATGTTTCTGTAGCAGGGTGGATGCTACGGGGGCCCGCCCGAAGGATGGAGAGACACGGAGTTTCGTGCAGACCCTCTTTATTTACCCAGTTCACCAACACCACACACAGTGCCGAAGCACACACAGCTCCTGAGCAGCAGCTCCATCGGCCCCTTTGCTGCTGTCCAGCTCTGCCTTATGAAGGCTGGCAGGGTGTAGAGGCTGATTGGGCCCACCTGTGCCCTAATCAGCCTGAGTGGCTGCAGCTCCTCCAACCTGCCACAGTTTCTTTGTATCTTTTTTTAAATTGTGATATGTTTTGACTTTGTTTTATCTCCATGTTCAGGCTGTTCCACAGTTTCACTCCGTAGGTCGACGTACAGAAACTCTTCAGTGTTTCTGTTGAGAACTTTAAACTTAAACTGACCCCTGAGGTTGCAGCTCCCTCTCTTTCAACAAATATTCTGATATTCTATATGCTCACAAGAGGACAGCTTTGAACAAGCAGGGTGATGTGAGCGTATACCGAGCTTCCTCTGGACATATATCTGTGTTTTAGACGATACAAATGACCTGTGTCCTTCACAGTTTTCATTATGGGATGGTTTGCTGTTGCCACATTGCTAGTTGGAGTCGGGGGTATTAGGGAATTGTCTTTAGCTTCTTGTTGCACTTCAAACAACAGTGACGGAAAACCAACATTACTGGACGCGGACAGCGACAGCTGTGATTGGTCTGTTTGCTGAGCTGCATTATGTGACGGCAGCACAACAAACACGTCTCTGTGACAGAAATATACATGTGAAAAGGCTTTTCTTGAGCCTGTCCTGCCCAGAATGTGAGGACGACGACCTCTAGACCTGCAAACCTCCTACAAGTGAGTGAAGACAGAGAATGAGGATTTAATTTCTAAGGATCTGAACATCTAACTATACGGTTAAGCTATAGGTTGAGGTTTGGCCTGGGGCGTCTAGCTCCACCGGAGCCGAGCGCTGCTGACCTGAGTTATTCTAGCACGGATGGATCAATCCAGCAGCTCGTTTAATGTTGAGCGTAGGCGTCGCCAGGCCATTCTGCCAGGGGGGCGTTCAGCCTCCAATGTTTACAGTAGTTTCAAATACCACGTTTCCACATAGCTGGGTATTTACATAAACTGATATTTCCCCCTCTACCTTTTGAAAAATACCATAATTTACACAAACCTGCATCAATATGCTGTTAAGGTGCTATGAGCAGCCAAACCTACAGGGGGCAGTGTAACGAGAAGATAAAGTCATGCTAGCCAATCAGAATCCTGGAAAAAAACATCAACAAATGACACGAGTAACTTCCAGTTACTTCCAAGATGAACGAGGGTCTTTCGTTTGGAGTGAGAAGCGGAGTTATTTCTCAACATTTTGACTTTTTTCTTGATATTTCGACTTTTTTCACAAAAATTTGCCTTTTTTCACAAAAATTTGACTTTTTTCTCAAAATTTCGACTTTTTCTCAAAATTTCAACTTTTTTCTCGAATTTTTTCTGAAAATGTCGACTTTCTTCTCGACATTTCATCTTTTTTCTCAAAATTTCAACTTTTTTCTCAAAATTTCAACTTTTTTTTCAAAATTTCGACTTTTTTCTCAAAATTTCCTCTTTTTTCTCGACATTGCATCTTTTTTCTCAAAATCTCGACTCAAAAACGGATATTTCCCCCTCTACGTTTTGAAAAATACCATAATTTATACAAACCTGCATAAATACGCTGTTAAGGTGCTATGAGCAGCCAAACCTGCAGGGGGCAGTGTAACGAGAAGATAAAGTCATGCTAGCCAATCAGAATCCTGGAAAAAAACGTCAACAAATGACACGAGTAACTTCCAGTTACTTCCAAGATGAACGAGAGTCTTTCATTTGGAGTGACAGAGAAGTGGAGTTACTTTTAAGTGTCACTTCAGAATATAAAACAGGTAAAATACAAGAAAATAATGACGGTGGCCAAACAAATTGTAAACACAGGTCGCACTTATTATTATTTCTATTTTAATTTTTAACTTAATTTTTTAATCTTACTGTTAATGTTTTTATTGTGTTCTGTATGATGTTGATTGTAATTCAGGAAGCCTATTGGAACGATTTTATGTAAAGCACTTTGAGTTGCTTTGTGCACGAATTGTGCTATATAAATAAATCTGACTTGACTTGACTTGACACAAATGACGCTGTTGACGTTTCTGTCGCATAACGTGACATTCTGAAGCCTAAATGTCCGTTTCTCTCTGCAAGCAAACGTGAAGACGGAGGTTTTGCAAATTTCCACTTTGGCTGGAGTTTTCAGGAATGATGGTTTTTGGAGACTTTGAGCTTCGTTTTCGTGTAAACGAACGGCCAAAATGCATGAAAACACCACTGTTTTTGCTACGTGTAAACGTGGCCTGAATATCAACATGAAAACTCAAAATCATGATTATGTAATTAGTGTCATCAAACTCATTCCTGTCCTTGGTCCTTTGCATTAACTCTGTCAAATAAACGCAGGTCTCAAACTCTCTCAAAAGAGTCTGAATACTCTGCTTCTTCTGCTCTGAGTGAAGATGTGGCGTTATGTCAAGACATGCATCCCTGCAGGAACATGGCCTTAACTAAACGGTTACATCAAGAACCGTAGGAAGATCAATTAACCATCATGAAGCATTGTGAAGCTGCAAAAAACTAAACTAAAGGCAAACAACTCCAACTTTTGAGATTTTTTCAAAAGAAGACAAGGGGCAAGAGTTTATATCTGGAGGAAACAGAGAGACATTATTTGGTGGCTGGTCGCTCCTTCCTCCTGAAGCTGATTTTGGTTTAATCCCTTTAAACGTGGAGGATAGTAAAGTGCATCTTCTGTCCTTCTGATTTATACATTTTTAGGTTAATTCTATTTTGAAACATTCGGTGAACTTTGAAAGCATCACCATCTCATTTAAATACTAAATTGTTCTCACATGTCGCCTGTAGCTCCATTATAGAGAATAGAGTTTAGGTTAATTATTTAAAGTTAGGTGAAGCTTCTGCTTGAGTAAAATCTTAAAGAGTCTGTGTTAAGTCCAGTGGCGCCACCAGGGGGGGCCAGGGGTGGCCATGCCCCCCCTACAAATTTGCTGGCTCCCCGCTTGACTCAATAAAAAATAAATAAAAAAACACTTGCCGGTCACATAGATTGTATCGTCAGTTATGCGTTTCATCCCAAATCAAGTATTTCTGAGCCTAATAATATATATATATATATATATATATATATATATATATATATATATATATATATATATATATATATATATATATATATATATATATATATATATATATGTGTGTGTGTGTATATATATATATATATATATATATATATATATATACACACATACAGGACTGTCTCAGAAAATTTGAATATTGTGATTAAGTCCTTTATCTTCTGTAATGCAATTAAAAAAACACAAATGTCATTCATTCTGGATTCATTACAAATCAACTGAAATATTGCAAGCCTTTTATTATTTTAATATTGCTGATCATGGCTTACAGCTTAAGAAAACTCAAATATCCTATCTCAAAAACTTAGAATATTCTGGGAATCTTAATCTTAAACTGTAAGTCATAATCAGCAATATTAAAATAATAAAATCTCTAATTTTCTGAGACAGTCCTGTATATAAAAAAATAAAATAAAAAAATAGATTAATACAATAAATATATGATATATTAAAATATATATGATATATATTATATATTAAAAATGCATATATATACATATGCCTTAGGTTTTTACCAACATGGTATTAACCATTAATATATATGCAGACAAGTTAGGAAGTTAAAAAAAAGTATTTCTGAACTTTTATAGTACAACAGTATGATAAAATCCTGTAATAATGGCTTTTAGTTTTGGTGTCCACCCCAAGAATTGAAGTGGCCCCCTCTGGCCCCCCTGGGAAACATTTTTGGAGGCGCCCCAAGTGAAGTCGGATAAATGTATTAAAATAGTTTCTTAGAGAACATGAAACGCATGAAAAGTTGCCAGAGGGCGGCTCTCCGAGCGGGCCCTGAACGCACCGCCCCGCACCGCGTCTGCTGCTGCTGCTGCAGGAGGAGAAGCTCTTCTCTTTTATCTGTCGTCTGGTAGTTGCATGCTGGCCGCTGATTGGCTGCCAGCCCGCGGACTCGCAGCTCCATCCTGCTGCGCAGCTGCCGGGGCCGGGTGCGCCAAAGCGCGCAGCCAGAGCGCGCAGCCGGACTGAGCGCTCCTCCCGGTGATCCTGCACACGCACGACACACTCATGAGTGCCGGTCGCGTCCCTGCAGCGCTGCAAGCAGCTGACTTCACCTGAAAAACCAGCAAAAACCCCGGCGGGACTCACAGCCAGAGAAACCATGCGCGCTGATTGCATTATGCGCTGCCGCAGGTCATTACTCCTCTTGCGCTCTTTTAGGAGGTAACGGGGTTTTAGGTGTAAAAAAGCTTGCATGCACATCACCATGGATTGCCTTTTTCTCCTGATATGGACTTTACCTATCCCGCTGGTCGGCTGCACCCCAGTAAAGCTACTCTCCACCCTCTTGTGCTGGAATATCATCAAGGCATGTTTCACTTAAAACAAGAAATATATAGGCTTTTTTTTTTTTTTGCTCAACTCATGCACCTGTATTTTGTGACAAAGACAAACAAGAAAAGTTGTCTCTACGGTATTATTTATGTCAGTAAGAAACTGCTGTCTGTACTTTTATATTGTCATTCATTGAAAAAAGTGGTGCCAGATGGACCTCAAGTGCAACTCCTGTTTCAGCAGAAGAATTCCATTGATCTTTTTTTTGGCATTCAGCTTTTTCTGCCTCCTGCAACCTGTTGCTACCTGTCCAATTATGTGTCTCTTTCTTTTTCTTTCTTTCTTTCCCCTGTTTCTGTTCTTTTTTTTGCAGACTCTGCACATCTACTGCACACACGCGTCTCACTCTGTCCTGGCCGGCTATTCTTCCAGCAGCAGCCCGGGATTAAATCATGGTGAGCGCTTGTCTTCTGACATGTATGGCTGTTTCTTCCAGCTGGCACCCGTCCCACGTTTGTAGAGCGGAGTGGGGAAGAAAAAATGAGTTACAGTGATGGGCTCGGGTGCACCGGAGCGCTGGTGGCTGAGCAGAAAAGTGTTGGATGAAAGAGCAAATGGAGTGACACGTCCACTAAAAAGTGCTTTTGAAGGGTTTGTTTAGATCCTGATGTGAGTTTTTTTAATTTGCTGAAGTGAAAGTCCTTCCCCGGGGATCGCTGCTCTCACTTAGGGATTCCCTCTGGCTGCTTCCTCCCCTGGAGATGATTCACAGGCTCTGGTTTCCTGCTCCTGCAGGGCTGGGGATCCATTCAAATGTCAAGAATCGACTCCGATTCTTAAGATTCAGAATCGATTATCAAGATTTGATTCGATCCGATTCATTTAGATTCCGATATCAATTAGTGTTATTAAAAATGTTTTTTGAGCTGTTGCATGAATTATATGACTGTGTAGTTATGCAACATAGTAATACTAGTATTATATTGAGATTAAACAGCAAGTATTGGCAGCTAATGATGCTGTAAGGACCAATCAGCTCCCAGAATGCTGATAGAACTGCTTTCAGAAACAGAGACAGAGACAAACTGATGAAATCTGTTTAATTTTTTCCCACATTCCGTTTTTATTTTTTCCATTTTCTGTCTTTTTCGGTTTATAATTTTTGAGAATTTGGTTTTTAGCATTTTATGCAAATGTAACCCCAAGACAGAATATAAAGTAATGAAATATAGACAATTTATGCAATTATAACTGAAAGCTTTAATGTTTTCATACCTTTAAACATGTCACCAGTTATTATCGTGTCCAACAAAATATTCCTTTTTTGGGAATAAACAAAAACATACCAAAAGTTGTAATGTAATGATGAAAGAGAATCGATCTTTACACATACGAATCGATTTATAGGAATGAATATGATTTAGAATCGGAAAATCGATTTTCTTGCTAAAAAAGTCATAGCCGATCGTTCCCCCCTGACTTTCTCCGTCTCTTCTGCTCTGACCCGTCCGTCCTCGTCCGCCAGACTACGTGTTCGTCACCCCGGTGCAGGTGGACTCCGGCGGCGGGTTCCTGACCCACGACGTGTCGGGCCGGCGCAGCAGGAGGTCCGTGTCCCCGTCGCTGCACTACCGGCTGTCGGCCTTCGGCCGGGACATGCTGCTGGACCTGCAGCCGTCCTCCGTGGTCGGGCCGGGCTTCACGGTGCAGACGCTGGGCCCGGGGGGCGTCTCCACGGTGACGGGGGAGGACCAGGGCCTCCGGACCTGCCTGTATCAGGGATTTATCCGCGACCTGTCCGCCTCCTCGGCTGCCATATCCACGTGTTCTGGACTGGTGAGTGTCTCCCGGCGGTTGTTGGTTTAGAGGCTCCGCAGGCGTGTTGTGTGTTTGTTTTAGTGGATTACATGTTGTATTTTCACGGTTCGGGGAGCATCACCACAGCCACAGTTGTGGTGACAACACATTTCCCTGCCATGTAACTTCACACAACTCTAACAACCTTTTGGAAAGTCCACAAATGTCTGAAGCTCCTGGCTTTGCATCCTAAAAAGCCTGTTTTCTAATGTTCTCTCAATAATTCAGACCTTGATAGTGTCATAGTTGAACTGTAACATGACCTGATTATCCCTGATGGCAAGCATCAGTTTGTGCTGCTTCATCTGCAACTCCTTCGTCTGCAGCTTCTTCATCTGTAACTTATTCATCTGTCACTTCTTCGTCTGCAACTTCTTCGTCTGCCACTTCTTGATCTGCAACTTTTTAATCTGCAACTTCTTCGTCTGTCATTTCTTCATCTGCAACTTCTTCGTCTGTCACTTCTTCGTCTGCAACTTCTTCGTCTGCAACTTCTTCGTATGCATCTTCTTCATCTGCAACTTCTTCGTCTGCAACTTCTTCATCTGCAACTTCTTCGTCTGCAACTTCTTCATCTGCAACTTCTTCATCTGCAACTTCTAAATCTGTAACTTTTTCATCTGCAACTTCTACATCTGCAACTTCTTCATCTGCAACTTCTTCGTCTGCAACTTCTTCTTCTGCATCTTCTTCATCTGCAACTTCTTCGTTTTCAATTTCTTCATCTGCAACTTCTTCATCTGCAACTTCTTTGTCTGCAACTTCTTCTTCTGCATCTTCTTCATCTGCAACTTCTTCGTTTTCAATTTCTTCATCTGCAACTTCTTCATCTGCAACTTCTTCTACTGCAACTCCTTCGTCTGCAACTTCTTCGTCTGCAACTTCTTCTTCTGCAACTTCTTCTTCTGTAACTTCTTCACCTGCAACTTTTTAATCTGCAACTTTTTAATCTGCAACTTCTTCGTCTGCAACTTCTTCATCTGCAACTTCTTCGTCTGTCATTTCTTCATCTGCAACTTCTTCATCTGTAACTTTTTCGTCCGCAACTTTTTCATGTGAAACTTCTTCATCTGCAACTTGTTCTTCTGCAACTTCTTTGCCTGCTACTTCTTCGTCTGCAACTTCTTCATCTGCAACTTGTTCTTCTGCAACTTCTTCGTTTTCAACTTCTTCATCTGCAAATTCTTCATCTGCAAATTCTTCATCTGTAACTTCTTCGTCTGCAACTTCTTCATCTGCCACTCTGAGAGTGAAACTAAGCAACTGAAAGGATAGGAGGAAAACAGGAGGGGCAGATGTCTGTGCTCCTAATTCCTTTTATCCGGTTATGTTTGGGACAGCGTACACAGAACCAGAAACGAACCTGGTGTGCAGTTGAGTTTCCCCTCTAGATCACCAGTTCAGAGAACATAAGAGATTAAATACAGAGCTGGTTGTGTTGTTTCATGACAAAAAGTCAACTAAACTGCAGAAACAGTTTGTGAAAAACTAAGTTCCCCCCATAATTAAGTGGTTTGTAGAGCCACCTTTGGCAGTAATTACTTTGTCATAATGTCTCTCCGTGTGCAGCTTCTCTCCGTTCAGGGGGGTTTGCTGGCGTTCCTCTAAACTTTCAGTAAAGTTGAGGGTGCTACTGTTTCCCTGGGCGACTGCGAGAGAGGTTGTTTCTGCTTTAGCCGCTCCGCTGCAGACTGGTCCGTGTGTTTGGGGTCGTTGTCCTGCTGCGTGAGCCGCCGTGGGCTAAGCTAAGCCTTAGCTGCCAGACAGATGGCCACTCGAGAGACGCTGCAGCACTTTCATGCTCAGCCCAGCTCTTCCTTAACGCTGCGGTGCATGTGAGAGAAGCCCAGACCATCATTCCTCCACCGCCGTGCCCCACGTTCGCTGGGATGCAAAACATAAAGAAACAAACTCATTAGATAAAAGTAATACAGGTTGCAGGGCATCGTGGGAGATTACTGAAATGCAGCAGTAAATAAAAAGGGTTTCACTTTCACTTAAAGCAACTGAAAGTGTCAGCAGCCCTGATGCATTCTGGGAGTTTGTTCCACGGGTGAGCAGCTTAAAAACTGGTGGGTGCAGAAAGTACCTGTGGTAGTTTTACTGCGATGCTCTGCACAGTATGCACCTCCTACTGATCTGATGGTGTCACTAGTACTTAGTACTTGTACTAGTACTTACTACTGGTACTAGTACTAGTACTAGTACTATGGTGCAGCTGGAAGCCAGTGACTGTGAGGTAGGAATGGGCGATATTTTACCGTTCACGATAAACCGTCAAAAAAAATCCTCACAATAAGAATTTGTCATTTCCCGGTAAAAACGATAAATTCCCGTTGATGACGTTTTTGTGTAAAGCTGATTATGGTTCTGTGTTAAATCCACGCACAACGTACGTGAAGGAAGGAAGGAAGGAAGGAAGGAAGGAAGGAGAGAGCAGGAGGAAAGAAGGAAGGAAAGGAAAAAAGAAGGAAGGAAGGAAGGAAGGAAGGAAGGAAGGGAGGAAAGAAGGAAGGAAGGAAGGAAGGAAGGAGAGAGCAGGAGGAAAGAAGGAAGGAAAGGAAAAAAGAAGGTAGGAAGGAAGGAAGGAAGGAAGGAAGGAAGGAAGGAAGGAAGGAAGGAAGGGAGAAAACAAGGAAAGGAAGAAGGAAGGAGAGAACAGGAGGAAAGAAGGAAGGAAGGGAAAAAGGAAGGAAGGAAATGAGCCTGAAAGAAAGAAAGAAAGAAAGAAAGAAAGAAAGAAAGAAAGAAAGAAAGAAAGAAAGAAAGAAAGAAAGAAAGAAAGAAAGATTCCCGTTGATGACGTTTTTGTGTAACAAACATGGCGGATCTGAGAGCGAGATAGATTTATAGTTACAAAGGTGGAGTTGAAATGGTATTTTTTTTATCGTCATTTTTATCGTTATCAGGGTTAAATACCAGAAATTATCGTGATACATTTTTTAGTCCATACCGCCCATCCCTACTGTGAGGTACACCTGTTAGTTTTACATTATCTGGATATTTTTGCATGATATATGATGCAGAAATGTTTATCCTGCAAACTCCTTACTACATTATGGTAAAATCAGTTTTTACTGGTAGATTCATTTCATTTCATTTATTTATTTAGCACAAATTTCTTTTAAAAACAGTGCATGGAGGGAACAAAGCCCGAAGGGCTGGTACAGAGTTCCACTCCCATCAACAACTGTGATGAAGTAACAAAGATAATGTACAACAAATTAAAAAAAATTATAAATATAAACGTAAAAGAGAACATGGATACATGGTCTGGATTACATTAAAGATAAAGACATTAAAGGTTGAGACAGAATAAATTGTTTATTTAATAGCTTTCTGAAGGAGGTAAAAGATAATGTTGACTTCAGCGACACATTCAAGTCATTCCAGAGTTTTGGATCTAAGTGTAATATTAAATTGATGACCAGATGTTCAACAGAAGGGTAAATGAAGATTGTCACTGAGTCTAGTTGGATATGAATTAAAATCAGATGAAACAGTAAAAAACAGCTGGAAAGTGACAGGAAAATGGTGTTTTCTAGTTTAGGACGCGGTTTTGAAAGCAATCGATGTGTTTTGCTGTCTCAGTCTGGATGCCCTCTGACTCCGGCTGCAGGATTATCACAGAAATGAGGCTAAAGTCGTCTCAGAATTTAAACAACTACCAGCCAGACTTCCTAAATCACACGTGACATGACTTTTTTGATGTTGACAGAGTCGCCTCAGCTTTGGTTTCCCCCGATTTACGCCTTTTACTCTTTTCACTCACGAGACATGTGTTTATTCCCTTTGACCAGAAAAGACTCTGTAATTACAAATTCTTCCACTTTCATTGGTTATTTATGAAGTGTCTAGAGCCGGGTAAAAGCTCACACATTCCTCGTCACCAGCGCGGCCCGGACGGACACGTTACACCGCCATCAAAGCCATACCTCCATCTATCACTCAGCCTTCACGGCTGCCCGGCACCTCCTGCACCTCCTGCTCCTCGCTGCCCCGCTCTTTTATCCTCCACATCTCCTCTTGTTCGTGGCAATTAAAGCCGGGGTGAAGTTTGAGCCGCCTGGCTGGCACTGCTAATCTTTGCATTGTCCCTTTTATTAGGCCCGCTCTGACTCCCAATAAAACACCCCCCCGACCCCGTTTTCTCTCAGGCAAGGAACCCTGGGACCGCAGCGATAACTTGGATTTCCTCACTGTGACTCCGGATTTTTATAGCTGCAGAATACAGTTTTTATAGATGCGAGAGAAAAAGAAACTGGGAGATAAAATTACAAGAGCCTTTAAGGGACCGTCTGGGCCGTTCCCTCCTCGAGCGGCGCGTCGGTCTGCGCTGGACTGCCGTTAACCCGGTTTTACAACCAGCCTCCTGCCCAGAATATTCACTTTCACCGAGGAAAAGAAACAGATAAATCTTCCTCATCATATGAACACACCGTGGGATTAAAGTATGATATTGGAGCGGAAAGGAAAAGATGACAAGGAAAACAGAAAAAGAGATAACAGGTTAAGTTGCTGTCGTCAACGAGAATTATGACTAAATATCGTCGTCAACGAACCTTTATCACCTGAGGAAAACGAGACGATACCCAATGAAAATGCTGGTCATGTGACGATAACGAGAATTAAATATATAATGCAATATCGTAGAGGAATAAAAACCAGACTAAAATGAAGACTTAAACACAGCTTTTTGAGAATATGGTTTTTAGCATTTTATGCTAATTTAACCCCAAGAAAGTATATAAGCAATGAAATGTAGACAATTTATGCAATTATAACTGAAAACTTTAATGTTTTCATACTTTTAAACATATTTAAAGGCAAAAACATGGCACTAGTTATTTTCGTGTCCAACAAAACATTCCTTTTTTGGGCGGAAACAATGAAATTCCTAAAGTTATTTGTATCAAATAAATAACTAGGAAATAAATAACTCAAATGTGCCGTTCAATATCCATTTAAAGTGCAAAAAAAGAAAGAAATTGCAACAGCTCATGCAGTAAACAACAAATTTTAGCCTTTATTCTGTCACCAGATACACAGCTTGGCATGAAGCACCCGGCATTTTTCAAATATGTCAATGAAAATGATGACTAAATATCTTTGTCAACAAACCTACATGCTGGTCATGTGATGATAACGATAATTAAATATATAATGCAATATCGTAAAGGAATAAAAACAAGGCTAAAATGTAGATTACAAAATAAAACTGCTAAAATGTGTCTTCATTTTCGTTGACCAAAACCAGACGAAATGTTCTACCAAAGATCCTGAATGTCCATGTTTCCAGTAGTTTCTCTGGTTTAATGTCCATGTTTTCAGTAGTTTCTCTGGTTTAATGTCCATGTTTTCAGTAGTTTCTCTGGTTTAGTTCTGCTGGGTGACGTTAGTCCTCCATCCCAGTCGCTGCAGCGGGGAATCAGATCCAGAAGATGCAGCTGCAGAGTTAGAGGCTGATGCCGTTAACGCAGAGCTCTAGGTTCACGTCCATTAAAAACAAAGTTACATAGAGAAACGCAGGGATCTGCTCTGGGGGGAGAAGAAGAAGATCCATCTTTGGATCCACTTTCCTACATAGACGTGGAAAAGAAAACCCAATGTGTCATTGAAAAAGAAAAAGATAATAATAAATATGTTGTAAACTCAAATTAGAGTCTTCTGTATCTGGAATGAATGTATTCTTGAGTCTATAAGGTAACATTAATATAATAAAAAGATAACCTGGTTTGAATTGTAAAATGGGTTTGGCTAAATACAATCTTTGACTAAAACTAGACTAAAATGGTACTGGATAGGGATGGGAATCGAGATCCGGTTCTTGTTCAGAACCGGTTCTCAGTGTTTCAATTCCTTGGAATCGTTTGCAAATTTTGCAAACGATTCCCTTTTCCATTCCAGTGGGAACGAACGACGTCATCACGCACATAAGTCAGCAGTCAATAGTAAACATGGCGCCGAGGGGATCAAACGCTCGACAGTCCGGTAACATTTCAGTAAAAAAGACAACAAGACAACTTGCAATACTTGCCAAGTCAATATTTCATCAAAGGAAGGAAATACTACCAACATGCAAAAACATTTGCGTACACAATATGCAATAACAATCAATCAATGTTGCGTTTTCAATCCGCTCTGGACCAACGTCAGTAATTCTCAACCCAGCAGCAACAACGTTAGCATGTCCTTGGCTGACTCCATGTGTTACTGCAGGTAATTAATTAACAAACATGCCTATGATATTAGTGCCATTTGCCTCATTGTTTTCCTTTTTCCCCAAATGAGAATAGATAAGGGAATCGATTAAGAACCGAATCATTAAGCAGAATCAAAAATGGAATTGGAATCGTAAAAATTGTATCAATTCCCATCCCTATTCCTGGACAATTCTGTATATAAAATAAGACTAAAATGCTCAGACTTTTAGTCGACTGAAACTTGACACGACTAAAGGGAGAATGAACGTGACTAAAACTAATAAAAACTAAAATGATAACTGGACCCAAAGACTAGACTGAAACTGAAATGGAAACAGGCTGACAGAAACAACACTTATAACAGATGAAGGTCGAATAATTGCATTGAATGTCCAGGTGAAGTTGAAGCTTGAAGGTTGAAGGATGAAGCTCCCAGGACCATCTCTTCAGAGGGATGGACTCCAAATTCACAAATTCCTTGTGTGTGTATAACAAACTTGGCAATAAACCTTTTTCTGATTCTGATTCTGATTCCCTGACTCATCTCACCAGACTGGAGGGAAAAGTGGTACCAGAACCTAAAACAGGCTTTCTGCACCCAGCTGTGTTGAAAACAGCAGAAGTGTCAGCAGCAGCTACTGGGCCCAACTCAGACCAGAAGGGTTTTTCTGTTGTTTTATTCTCAGACAGATGGAAGTGGGATTCAGCTGCTGAAATGAAGACTAGGGCGAGAAGGTATTAAAAGCAGAGCTGGCTAGATTGATGACTGACAAAGTGGGATTTTCTTCACTAAATCCCTATTTACCAGCACATGGTCGTATGTGGGGCGGTTTTTAATCACCCTGTGTCCTCACGGGGCGCCGGCCGCGCTCATGTTTTCGTGTGAATAAAGTTCTCACTTCGGGATGAAGGATGAAAGGATGTCATGTTAGACGTAATGCTCTGTGATTTGTAAGAGCCGAGCATCGGCGGGGGGGGGGGGTCCCTTCTCTTTCTCTTCTGTTTTTCCGAGGGTCTCCCTCGTCTGAGGTCACGGTGCTGCTTGACCCCAATCCTCCCGGCCGGGGTGTGATGGGGGTTGGGGGGTGTCCACCTCACAGGTTCCTGCTGGGGAGTGCAAGTTCAGAGTGGCTCGACATTCAAGTGAAGGCAGGAGACTGAAGGGATTTATGGCCCCCCTCCCCCCCCCGGGACTAGATTCCTCTCTCGGGGGAGACTGGATCAGATCTTAGGCCACGTTTACACGGGGCAAAAACGTCTGCGTTTGCGTCTAAACAGAGAAAACGGAGGAAAACGGAGATTTACGTCACATTATGCAACAGAAATGTCACCAGCAGCGTCATGAGTGCGACCTGTGTTTACAATTTTTTTGGCCACCGTCAATATTTTCTTTTATTTTACCTGTTTTAAATTCTCTCAGACTCGTTCCGTCTTGGAAGTAAAGCCTGAATTATGGTCCCGCGTTAAATCGACGCAGAGCCTACGGCGTAGGGTACGCGGCGATGCGCGCAGTACGGTGTGCGTCGCCGCGTACCCTACGCCGTAGCGGAACCATAAATCAGCCTTAACTGGAAGTTACACGTGTCATTTGTTGATGTTTTTTCCAGGATTCTGATTGGCTGGCATGACGTTAACAGCGTTTTCATGCGGTTCCGTGTAAACGAGGATATTTTTGAAAACGTAGAGGGGAAAATATCCGTTTTTGTAAATACCTGGCTACGTGTAAATGTGGCCTTGTTCTCAGGTCTGAGGGTCCTACAGTCACACCCTGTATTAGGGATGGGCTGTATGGACTAAAAAATTTATCACGATAATTTCTGGCATTTATCCCGATAACGATAAAAAAAATACCAATTCAACTCCACCTTTGTAACTTTTAATCCATCACCACATTCAGTCTTTGGAGCCCCCAAATCACTGCTCTAAAAGATACTAAATGCTACTAAACTACACCAATTAATAAACAATAAATTGAATTAATAAAAACCAATTAAATGAGTCCACCTGTACTGCAAAACTGGAATGACTCAGATCCGCCATGTTTGTTACACAAAGACCTCATCAACTTTCTTTTCTTTCTTTCTTTCTTTCTTTCTTTCTTTCTTTCTTTCTTTCTTTCTTTCTTTCTTTCTTTCTTTCTTTCTTTCTTTCTTTCTTTCTTTCTTTCTTTCTTGCTCATTTCCTTCCTTCCTTCCTTCCTTCCTTCCTTCCTTCCTTCCTTCCTTCCTTCCTTCCTTCCTTCCTTCCTTCCTTCCTTCCTTCCTTCCTTCCTTCCTTCCTTCCTTCCTTCCTTCCTTCCTTCCTTCCTTCCTTCCTTCCTTCCTTCCTTCCTTCACGTACGTTGTGCGTTGATTTAACGCAAAACCATAAATCAGCTTTACACAAAAACGTCATCAACGGGAATTTATCGTTTTTACCGCGAGATGACAAATTCTTACCGTGGGGAATTTTTTTGATGGTTTATCGTGAACGGTCAAATATCGCCCATCCCTACCCTGTATACAATATTAATATAACCTGATTTAGATGGGAATATGGGGAAATTAAAAGAACATCCTTGTATGTGAGAAGTGTATCTAATTCTTTTGATAAACATCTTTATTAGAAACGCACCGATAAGGATTTTGAGGGCCGATCACCGGTAACGCCGGGCCGATCACAGCGTGAAATCCATAAATTCATCAATACGGTTGTCTCATGTACACAACACTGACATTGTATTATTAGGTATAAAAATTAGGAGTTGAGAAAGTATCATGAATTGCTGATGTTCAACATGCAATATTTCACCCTCTAGAGACTCCTAGAGACGATTTAGACTCAGTTACAAAGAGTAAGTGTAGCTTATTAACTTAAAGGAGCCGTCTGTAAGAAATGTCCAAAACTGGTACTGCAGTCACTTTCAAAATATTGTTGAGCGGCGTGTACCCTCCCCCTCCTCCCCCCGACCAGAGGTTGCCAGGTAGGCTGCAGAATGCAGAAGGAACGTAGGCTAACATGGCTGCCATAATTAGAGCCGAGCTGGCAACCCGGATGCCGAAACAAAACTGACTTTGTGATTGGGAGATAGGTGGAGGTGGAGCTTCAGAAACAATACTGACTTGGTGATTGGGAGATAGGTGGAGGGTGGAGCTTCAGAAACAATACTGACTTTGTGATTGGGAGATAGGTGGAGGGTGGAGCTTCAGAAACAATACTGACTTGGTGAATGGGAGATAGGTGGAGGGTGGAGCTTCAGAAACAATACTGACTTGGTGATTGGGAGATAGGTGGAGGGTGGAGCTTCAGAAACAATACTGACTTGGTGATTGGGAGATAGGTGGAGGGTGGAGCTTCAGAAACAATACTGACTTGGTGATTGGGAGATAGGTGGAGGGTGGAGCTTCAGGCCAAAACAAAAAATGACAACATAAACATCAGTTGAGGGCTGCAACTCCTCTTTTTAAACTGGAATATCCTGGCTTGAGTGCTGTTGTCAGTGACATAAGTATTTGAAATGAACATGATTTTTACATACAGCTCCTTTAAGCTTTGCGAAAGCTTTAGCGATAGCATCTGTCGCGTGTGAGGAAACTCTTTTGAGTGAAGCAAAACTCTTCACACTAGAACTCCAGATGTCACTCGTGAAGCGACTGAAACGACTGTCGTCCTGCATGAGGCTTTGGATCTGACTGTATATAGTTTGTTTTAACTCCGGCAGGCATTCATCAGTGAAATATTTATGACCCGGCAGCGTGTACCGCGGATCCAAGCTGCTAACGACGTGTTTAAACCCGATGTCTTCTACAACAGAAAGCGGCTGATGATCACGGTTACGTTACGTTAAGCGGAGTTAGCGGCGTTTTTCCTGTTCTTTCTCTGCCTTAGCGGCAGCCGACATTGGAAACTCAATATACTCCTTCGTATGAAAAACTTGTCTTATCAGCTTCGTTGTGTTGAAATTCTTTTGTAACATTCCTCCTCTGGGTATCTCCTTTGGACACACCTTGCAAACTGCAAATGTGTACATTGTAAAACTCCCATAACGGCGACGCCATTTCCAGTGTTGATGTTTTGTAGAGATGACCACGCCCCCTTAGGACACCTGGGTCTGAGATGTGGGAACGCAGCGCGGGCAGCGGTTTGTTGTTGTAAACGTCATCCGATCGGCTGCTTTGAACTATTATTTTTTTCTGATAGGGTCATTATCAGGCCGATACAGATCATCTCTAGTCAGTATGACATAACCTGTTTTTTTGCCTTTGAGAGGTAGAAGCAGTGGTACAACTGGAGAAACTGTGTGAAATGTTGATCTGGAGAGGTTTAACGAAGATGTCGAGGAAAAACCCGGGCCTTGTTGCTGGCCAGAGACATATGAGGAAAAGACGGGAATACTGCGATGTTTGAGGATTGAATAGTCGATTTTTGTGAAGTCGTTGAAACGATCCAGCTCAAAGACGGAGGAAGAATAAAGAGGAAATCTCTTCCTAACGTTAATTTCCATGTCAAAGTTGCTCAGGATTTTTCCGGTAACCATTTTTAAGGGTCTGCAGGGCAGATCAGAGAACAGGTGGGATCTGAGGAACCTGAGCAGCCAGGTCCAGTGGGACCAGAGTAAAAACAGCATTTTCCCAAGACCTTTGCTTGTTTCCCGCCGCGTCGTAGCGCCGATGCAGGTGTGTCTGACCCCCTTTCACTTTTGACCGGCCGCAATTCCTCTCACCGATGGATGACATCACCCCTTTCAATGTCTATGGAAACGCAGGCAGACGACGCACGCAACGCTGCCACGTGAATCCGCCGTTAGACTGACCAATCAAGCCCCAACTGGGAGTTAGACTAGACCAGATCAAATATTGAGGGAATGCGCGTGACGTCATATATGCGACCTCACAGCGAGTTACTCCCACTGAGTGGCAGAAAGACTGAGTGTCAGCGTAAACTTTCAGTTTGAGCAACTGGAAAACATTTAAAATGGGAAAGGGCTGTTGTGCGATCGACTGTTCTCATAGAATTAGCAAGAAATCGTAGTTATCGTTTTACAGACTGACGAAAAATAAGCTTAAGAGAGACAAATGGATCGCTGCAATTCACAGAAACAACTGGATTCCAGACACCGAAACGTGGATTTGTGGTTCCCATTTTGTATCAGGTAATGTTGGATTTTTGGGTAGCGAACGTTAAACGGTCAAATCATAAAGTTCGGTGTCCTCATCACTTTAATTTCTACAACAAATCCTGCCTTGAAGTCGGACCAAGCGTCAAGACTTTTGTATGACTTCAAGCTTTCCTTTGTGTATTTCCCCGGCGTAGAAATTAAGTACATATAAATATCAGGAAACTGGATTCGTGGCCAAATATTAATGTCCATGGACCACTGGTTCTTGGTAACTGTACCAAATATTAATGTCCATGGACCACTGGTTCTCGGGGTAACTGTACGGGTCACTGTCAAGTCCAACTGCCTTTAATTTAAGCCAATAATCGGCTGTTATCCCCTCTTCTCCACTAGTTGCAGCCATTCTTGCTGATGTTTAGCCACTCAGTGCGAGTAAGGGGGCTGGTCCAGTGGTGAAGTGACGTCAATGCAGACCCTCTATCTTCCCAAAACCTTTCCAGGTTTAGGCTAAAGGACCCGCTATTCCATCGCTTGCATTTGATAGACGGTCGGTAGTTGGTTGCGGCTCGGCATGCTCTGCAAGATGGGAGCTTATTCACTTGTTAAAGAGTCCTCAACGGCTTCTTACCTGGCTGCCCTTTTACATGTACACCTTTCTTTTGCTGCTCAGTCATGCATTTACACTTCAGTAGCGAATCAAGAGCTTCTGTGGTTTTCAAATGTGGCCGTTTCTGAGCGAGCACCATTGGTGACATCTTTACAAACACAAGTGTGGTCTCACATGGGATGTTTGGGCTATAATGACACTGCAACCCCCCCCCTCCCCCCCCCCCTCCCACTGGGGGACCTTTGTTTACAGCCTAAATGTGTGTTTGGACACAAGTGTGACACAAAAACCACTGGAGAAAGTGCCATGCTGCCCCCCCGTTACCCCCCCAGACGGCTCAGATCTAACGCTGCTGTCTGACGGCCGTCGTTGACACGGTGCCGCCTGTTATGGCAGCCAGCGGTGGCTGCTGTAAGCGGAGAGCTCTGAGGGAATCCCTGCGGTGTGAAGAGGGTCCCGGCTCTGTTCCCAGGCCTCGTTGATGCTAAACGCACTTTGAGGTTGCAGCACACATCACGTGGTGAATATTCAAGAGCTCCATTTGTCAACGGGAGAGTGCTGCATCATGTCCTTTAAAACCTTTGCAGGCATCGATTATTCGGATAGATAGATGGATTTTTTTATCATTTAACCAAGAGATGTAGCTTTAAAAGAGTCACTGGCTCTGTTTGAAATTGTAGTTAGTTAGTTAGTTTCAATTTATTTCAATTTATTATTTATTCAATTATTAATCCTTTCGGAAATTCTTTTTGCATCTGTGGATCTGTTCTTATTACCTATTGACAGTGAAAAGAACCAAGCAATAAAAGAAAAAGTGAGAATACTCTATGAATGAAACGGTAAAAAAGAATCATAATGTGACGCTCACTCTGAACTGTTGGAGCTTCTGCAGGAAGTTTAGTCGCTGCAAACCTTTTTTCTAGATGAAATCCGTATTAGAGTCCCATGACAGTTTCCTGTCAATCACTGCCCCTAGATATTTGTATAGAGAGTCTGCATTGACGTCACTTCCCCACTGGACCAGCCCCCTTACTGCACTGAGTGGCAAAAATGGCTGCAACTAGTGGAGAAGACGGGATAACAGCTGATTATCGGCTTAAATTAAAGGCAGTTGGACTTGACAGTGACCCGTACAGTTACCCCAAGAACCAGTGGTCCATGGACATTAATATTTGGCCACGAATCCAGTTTCCTGATATTTATATGTACTTAATTTCTACGCCGGGGAAATACACGAAGCAAAGCTTGAAGGCTTACAAAAGTCTTGACGCTTGGTCCGACTTCAAGGCAGGATTTGTTGTAGAAATTAAAGTGATGAGGACACCGAACTTTATGATTTGACCGTTTAACGTTAGCTACCCAAAAATCCAACATTACCTGATACAAAATGGGAACCACAAATACACGTTTCGGTGCCTGGAATCCAGTTGTTTCTGTGAATTGCAGCGATCCATTTGTCTCTCTTAAGCTTATTTTTCGGCAGTCTGTAAAACGATAACTCCGATTTCTTGCTAAATCTATGAGTACAGTCGATCGGACAACAGTTCTTTCCCATTTTAGATGTTTTCCAGTTGCTCAAACTGAAAGTTTACGCTGACACTCAGTCTTTCTGACACTCAGTGGACGAAACCTGCTTTGAAGTCGCATCTGTGACGTCATGTGCATTCCCTCCATTCACAACTTCAATTGGGTCACCGTTGAAAACCTTAATAAAATTTAACCAAGAGTTGTAGCTTTAAAAGAGTCACTGGCTCTGTTTGAAATTGTAATGTTTAGGCATTGTATTTTCATTGGCCTTGTCAAAGAGATGAGGACATATTTAACATATTTGAATGCTAATCCTCATGGCTGGGAATGGAGACGCTGCTTTAGCTGCTTTAGCTGCTTTAGCTGCTTTCGCTGCCTCAGTTTGACACTCGGCTCCAAATCCCCGAGACCTCTGCCGAGTCAAACAGACACTTGAGTAACTGATTCCCAGACGGGTCTTGGCCCATTTGTACCTGTCCATTTTCAGAAAAGGCCAACAAATCAAAGTGTCTCCCGACCACAGTCTGCTTTTGAGGCTCGGCCATAATTCAGCGAGTTGGGCCCGGAGTGACCCGGAGCTTTTCCCTGGTGGTCCGGACGCTGACAGTGATGTAGTGCCCACCGTTAGGTGCCAGTAGGAGGGGGGGGTCCCGGCTCTCAGCACGGGCGTATGAAAGGCAGAGAAAAAACAGACGCTGTTTGTGTATGTGTGCCTCCGCGTCCTTTCTGGCCTGTGCAAGGTCTTTCTCACACAAGATTAATGACCGGCGTTGAAATGTTCAAGTGGACGTTGTAGCTTCCACAAATAGAGCTCATGCATCAAATCTGACCCGCCGTTGTCACGATGGCAACTCCGCTGATCGGCCGCAGTTGTAGAGCGATGAAGATTAACAGGGAGTTTGGTGAGTTTTTCCAATTTTACATATGTTTTTATGTAGTTTTTCTTCAGGCTTTGTTTGAAGAGGAGGCCAAACCTTTAAAGGGAGAACCCAGATCTGGCATAAATAAGGAGGATGTTCCTAAAGCTGCAAATCATAAAAGTCATAAAAGTCCCAGCTATGGCACACGACTCTTTTATTTCAAAGTTGATTTAAAATGTACTTGGAAAAATGTAATGAATCGCATTTTTCATGTCATAATTGGAATTATGAATTATGAATTGAGGCATGGACTTAATCAGGTTCCACTTTTCTATTATGGTGGATCAGCTTTGCAGGTTGGACTTGTCAGAGACCTTTATTACTATTTTCCTGCCAAGATCTATTATTATCCTGAAAAAGGACTTTAATGAGTACGTTAGGGCTGGGCGATATATCGAGATTTTAATATATATCGATATATTTTCAAACGCGATATGGTACGAGACAATATCGTTTATATCGATTATTATTACTATTTATTTATTTTTTTTATGATTTTGATATAGCTTATTTAGTGACAAATTGACTTGAATGTTTTATTTGAGATTTGCACAAATGTTTTGTTATTTGCACAACTGTCAACCTCAGTGGAAAAGTCTGCCTGTTACTGTCTACATTGTATTAATTACACAGTGTATTTTAATGTAATTGTTATGCAGGAAAGGAATATTTGTTTTATTTTATTCAAGAAGCATTTTTATTCTATATATGCAGGCAGTTTATTTTTATTTCATTTGTTTTATACATTTTGATATTGTGCAGACCTCTGTTAATAAATGTACCTGCGTGACATTTGGCACGAGGCTTTGTATTAAAACTGACTGTTTTTTTAAGGGTTTGCCTCAGAAAAAATTAAGCTAACAGAGATGCTAACAGAGATGCTATGCTATAATACTTTGGGGGAAACCCCAATTATGGCACAGAAAAAATATCGATATATATCGAGTATCGCCATTCAGCTAGAAAATATCGAGATATGACTCTTGGTCCATATCGCCCAGCCCTAGAGTACGTCCATAATTTCAGAAAGCACCTGAACAATGACTGGTGTCCACCCTGACCCTTAACCCGGCATCATTCCCACATAAGCAGTAACTGGAGATATCCCTTGTTTGCTTCAGGCAGGTTATAGATTCGATCTGGGATCACTGGCATCACTGAATACCACTTTTCAAACTTTTATCAGCCATACTGGCACAAAAAAGCAGTCATCTTTATACTGACGATGTTCCGCTGTTGCTTGGATTGAATAGACATGTGAGCGCGGCTTCAGTTCTTGATTGCACGCAGCGCGGCAGGTTTTCTGAGTAATCAAACACTGATTAGAGAATCACCTGAGTGACAGGAGCGTCGCTGGTGAGGGAGGCCTGCTCAGACGTGCCGGCTTCCCTCTCTGCACATAACTTGTCTTTAAGCCCACTTGAACCTCATTTTCAGTTGTTTATACTGGAAATCGTGGCGTATGTTTGCTGTTTCCTTTTCCTGACAAACATTTCTTAGAGTTTGGTCACAGACATTCACTCCTGTGTCCGTCTATATGTTTTTCAGTTCTTTTGCAATGGATTTACTATTTTCAGTGCATATTGTTTCATGTTTTCTTTCCTGATGCCTGGCCTACATGTTTATCTACCTTCTACCCCAATCCTATTGTCTACCTCTACATTCTCTCTAACGTTTTGCGCTGATTGACCTTTTATTATCTCCCTACTCTCAAATGAACTCTCTTTTTTGTGCCAATGTTTTCTCTCAATCGGCCAGGTTTTCTTAGGCCCCGTTTACACGGGGCAAAAACTGAGGCGTTTTCATGCGTTTTGGCCGTCCGTTTTCACGTTTGCGTCTAAACAGAGAAAACTGAGGAAAACTGAGATTTACGTCACATTATGCGACAGAAACGTCACCAGCAGCGTCATGAGTGCGGACTGTGTTTACAATTTGTTTGGCCACCGTCAATATTTTCTTTTATTTTACCTGTTTTAAATTCTCTCAGACTCTCGTTCCGTCTTGGAAGTAAAGCCGGAATTATGGTCCTGCGTTAAATCGACGCAGAGCCTACGGCGTAGGGTACGCGGCGAAGCGTGCCGTACGGTGTGCGTCGCTGCGTACCCTACGCCGTAGGCTCTGCGTTGGTGTAACGCGGAACCATAAATCAGCCTTAACTGGAAGTTACACGTGTCATTTGTTGATGTTTTTTCCAGGATTCTGATTGGCTGGCATGACGTTAACAGCCTATTGATGCGGGTCCGTGTAAACGAGGATATTTTTGAAAACGGAGAGGGGAAAATATCCGTTTTTGTAAATACCCGGCTACGTGTAAACGTGGCCTTAGTGTATGATCTCTTTTAACTGCAGAATAATTTGCATATTTAGACTTATGCAGTACTTTGAAGTGTAAATTCAGTTTACAAGGTTTATTTCCATAAATCTTTCCTCATGACTGAGGAATTCCATAAAATACTTTAGTGTCTATGCATATGTGGACGCTATGTGGACAAGAGCAGTGCTGGAAAACTGAAAGTCTTTGATCTTTCGTGTTTGTCAATGTTTGGTGTGCAGTGCATTGTGGCCAGCGAAAACCAAAAGCTCAATATGAGCAACCTGTGACAATATCCAGCAGAGTTTTCAGCTTTTTTTTTAAAAAAACCTCATGTTTGCATGTCCAGTGAGTGTGAATAGCTGGTACACTTTCACTTTCAGTGTTGCAGCATGGATGCAAATCTTGTCTGATGGGGAGCTGAAAGGCTCATGTGGAGACGGACTGGTTTTCTCTTAAAATTGTCTTTTAAAATGAAAATAGATTAGTCTGGCTGTAAAGTACACGTGGGCTTAATATAAACTGGTTAAAGTTTGCTTGGACCTGTGAGGAGAGAGAGTGGATGGGCGATCATGCCAGAGCGCTTCGGTCTGAGATGGTGCCAGTCTGAAACAAAATGACTAGACAAAGCTGGTCTGAAAACTGTGGCAAAGATGCCTCTGTCCTCACCACATCACTGCCTGGAGACTGAAATGTATGTCTGGAGGAGAATGTCTGCACCCTGAGGACCAGGTTTTAACTGGAGATAGATATTTGTACCATATGGCGTCTCCGTGCTCCGCGAGGCAAAAGATTTTTAAAGCTGGAGCAAATAAGAATCAATCGTGTGCAGATGAAAACATGAAACTGCAAACCACGCCGACTGTGAAGTTCAAAGTGGGCTTTTGCTGTCGCTGATTTGTTTGAGAGAGATCTGAAAACTGTTAAAGTGGGTTTTTCATGTCTTTGTGTTCTCTGTGGGATGAACCCGGGGTTGTTGTTGTTCTGCTGGCGAAGCATGGAGAGGTCACAGAGGGGCGTTATCCATCTCTGCTTAACGCTGTTTCTCTTGGATTGCTTGTTAAACAACAGTTTGTTACTAATTTAATAGAAATTTGACTCCCTGCAGAAGAGAGGTTGTGAGGGACCAAGCTGGTTAGGCACGAGGACACAAAGATTTTAAAGAAAAAGAGGGTTTTTATTACCAAAATAACTTTTTACAAGATCAAAAATAAAGCAACTAAACAATAACAGCAACCAGACTGAAACAAAATTAAACTAACCTGAACAAACACACACAAGGAACTTAAATACTGGCTGATCAGACCAGTGACACACACTAAACACTAAACATTATTAACAAATAACCTAAGCAAACAGAGGATGGCAGGTACTCTAACTTAACTCCTAAATAAAAAAATAAGACTTATGAAATTATAGTGAATATTTACACAAGCTAGCTACCCTTGGTAAAGCCCCAATCGCCAAATCGGCTTGCCAATTAACCGTAAACTAAAGTTGAACATACAAAGTAATTGTGCTACAAATTGAACTTGTGCATTTCAACATAATATAAACAGAGGTGTGTACGAAATAAACTAAAGTGTTGGTGCTTGATGTTACCGGCATTTATAGCTGAGGGGCTGCAGGTTGCAGCCATCACAGGGGTCCTAATCTTAGGCCCCGTTTGCACGTAGCAAAAACGCTGGTGTTTTCATGCGTTTTGGCCGTTCGTTTACACGAAAACGAAGCTCAAAGTCTCCAAAAACCATCATTTCTGAAAACTCCTGCCAAAGTGGAGATTTTCAAAAACTCAGTTTTCACGTTTGCTTGTAAACGGAGAGAAACGGACATTTAGGCTTCAGAACGTCACATTATGCAACAGAAACGTCACCAGCGTCATGTGTGCGACCTGTGTTTACAATTTGTTTGGCCACCGTCAATATTTTCTTGTATTTTACCTGTTTTATATTTTAAAGTCACACTTAAAAGTAACTCCACTTCTCCGTCACTCCAAACGAAAGACTCTCGTTCCGTCTTGGAAGTAACTGGCAGTCAAGGCTGATTTATGGTTCCGCGTTACACCAACGCAGAGCTACGGCGTAGGGTACGCGGGGACCCGCACCGTACGTAGGCTACGCCGTGGATTTAACGCGGAACCATATTATTCAGGCTTCACACGTGTCATTTGTTGACGTTTTTTTCCAGGATTCTGATTGGCTAGCATGACTTTATCTTCTCGTTACACTGCCCCCTGCAGGTTTGGCTGCTCATAGCACCTTAACAGATATTTATGCGGGTTCGGGTAAATGAAGAGATTTTGAAAACGATCTTGTGTAAACGATGGAATTTTTCAAAACGTAGAAGGGGAAATATCTGTTTTTGTAAATACCCGGCTATGTGTAAACGGGGCCTTAACGAAGCCGCTTCTACATTGATGAATACTTCGCGTTTAACACTCAAATCCAGCGTGTCACCTGCCCCTTTCACACTGACGGACAGGCGGCGTGTCAGGTGGTGTGTTGGCTGGACCTCCGAAGGCTCAATCACTCGATCGCAGGTCAGGTCTAATGCAGACAGAACCAACGTGGGGTGACGGATCCTGGGAGGGATATGGTGACGCCAAGACAAGGATGTCCGTGAGCTCCTCATCCTCAGAGTCGTGGACATCTTAAATCAGTATATTACAGAAAGATAATGTGGCTTTGCAAGACAATAAACTCGACTTTGTAAGAAATTATTTGTGTTCAATAAACACAACAGCAGCGGTGGCAGAGAGACACTCCAGGTCAGGATTTTGGAGAAGTTGCTAGATAATCCCGTCGTTGTTAATCACCGTGGATCCTCCACCCACTCCATCTCCTCCATCAGCTGTTTTGCTGTTGGTGAAGCCAGCGAGGCCAACGATGCAGACAGGGGGCCGTCATGTTAGTACCACCCGATAACGCCTCCCGAGTTGTGTCCTCTCCTCTCAACTCGCCTTCAGGCACCAGGGATACCACTTTTCCACCAAACCGGTTCCAGGACTGATTCTGGACCAGTGCGGACCAGAGTTTGGAACCGGGCTTTCTGTTTCCACTGACAAAGAACTGGCTCCGGGCCAGAAGAACCGGTTCCAAGGTAGCACCAACTCTTTGCTGGTCTAGAGCAGTGGTTCTCAAATGGGGGTACGCGTACCCCTGGGGGTACGTGAAGGCACTCCAGGGGGTACGTGAGATTTTAAAATATACATATATTTAAAAAGTAGAATCCATGCAAAAATCCTTTAAAAATAAATATTTCATAAATAATTGAGGAAAATATAAGTCTAAATTCATAAAATGAATGTTATCTTCAGGAGTAGGCTATTCTACTTATTATCCTAAAACCGCAGAGTATCCCCAACACCAGGATGGTTCCACCTAACCTGTCAAATGCCACCTGGCTTCACCTGTCAATCACTCTGACCAACGATGGAGTCGTGGTTGAAGCATGGCAGCAATATTTTTATGTTTAATAAATCAGTTACTGATGGCACAGTGCTCTGTTTTAGCTCCTATTTTTTACAACCAAAAGTGCTTTGCGCTGGTTAGGGGGTAATTGGCTGAAAAAATATTTCACAGGGGGTACATCACTGAAAAAAGGTTGAGGACCACTGGTCTAGAGGAAACTTAAGCAGAGGGGGCGGGGTTATTAAGACCAACGGCAATAGCAAGACTGGGAGACGGAGACATTTTCAGATAAGAATGAATCTGGATGCAGCAAAGCATCATGGGTCTGAAGAGGAGACAACCTGTCTTTTAGAGATGTGTCCACGGAGGAGCTACGTGGACCAAGTCCTGTTAGAGCAGATACCTGGTTGTTGCTGCAACTTTCACGCAAACGCAGAGACGTAACTGACGTTTGCAGAGACGTAATGATGTTTAGAGTAACGTCCCTTTAGCACCTGAACTATGAAAAAGCAAACCGGTTCTCAGCTGGTTCGCAAGTTGAATGAGTTGTGAACCAGAACCAGCTGTGGAACCGGTTTGGTGGAAAAGGGGTAGGAGTCAACAACACGCCGAGCATCTACATTTCCCGGCGTGTGTTAACCACACCTGCATCATCCAGGGATAACAGTGGGGTCTGATCTAAAAACACCTGTTGTTACAACTCCTAAATCCCTCTGTAGGAGATCAGCTATTCCCAAACCTCATAATGACCCGCTTCTGCCGTCAACACCTATCCAGCCCGGTACCTGCAGCCGAGGGCTGGACCTCCTTTACTGCTGACTCTGGGAGCTGCTGTCACACACGGCTCCGGTGTTTCATGTGCTTTTCAACCAATCAACTCTTCAGGTTGATTTGAATAATGCTGTCGTCCGTTTGCGTCCCTGCAGCCGTCAGTAAAAACGCCAGTTAGAAAGCACTTAGCACCACTATTAAGGAAGTCATTTCCATTTGTATGGACTGATGTGGGAGTCGTCCCCCTGGTCTGTGTTGGGTCTGGGGAGGCCTTGCCCAAGGGCTCCGGCCGACAAAAGACCCATCCAGCATCATCATCCTCCCTCTGTACCCAGTACTCGAGTTGTAAAAAAAAATCAGGGGGGATGGTGGATTTTATCATATGGGGACAGATAATTTGTGCTGATTACAAATAATGTAATATATTACAAATAATAGCACTGACCAAAACACCTGCAGAAATACTGCAGGAATGACATAGCAGCAGTTAAATGCAGCCTTCTGTAAGCTTTAAATATCCACTGGGCTTACATCTAATACATCAAAACACAACAATAAAAAACACTTTTCTGAACTTATCAATATGACTCTGTCCTTCACAGGATAAGTAAAATGGATCACTGCAAAAACTCACAATCTTAACAAGAATATGTGTCTTATTTCTAGTTAAAATGTCTCATTTTAGTAAAAAAATCTCATTACACTTAAAACAAGACTCATCACTGGAAAAAAGAACAATTTTCACCTGTTTCAAGTAGATTTTCACTTGAAATAAGTAGAAAAATCTGCCAGTGGAACAAGATTTTTTTGCTTGTAATGAGAAGATAAATCTTGTCCCACTGGCAGATTTTCCTACTTATTTCAAGTGAAAATTGACTTGAAACAGGTGAAAATTGTCAAATAAGTTATTTTTCTGGTGTTATTTTTCTGGTGATGACTCTAAATGTTGAAATAGCAGTAAAACCACATTCATTGATGAAATGACATAAGGGATGGAAAGGGGGGATGGCAGTTTTACAGGGGGGATGATTTGGACCGTTTTTATCCCCCCCCCGACATGTCACAGGGTGTCAGGAGGTTGTTCAAATATAATTAGTGGGGAAATTGCACAAGAAGGGGATTATTCTTAAACGCCGTCTGTAATAGAATGATTATCATTCCCCAGCGGTTGTTTAGCAGTCGTGCTATTTTAGTGTAAGTGCTGATATGCATTAGGAAATAGCTGCTTGAAGTTAAAGGAGCAGAAATTGTCTTGTGTTATTCTGATCCAAGATCCAAAATGAACATCTCCACTTTACTCACTTCATATCCCATTATAAAGAGACATAATTGACTTAAGCAAACTGTAATTACTCAGGCTCGGATTCCAGCGAGCGAGTTAGATGCCCGAAGGGCCTCGTTTGCTCCTGTATGGTTTTTTTTTCTACCCCTCCACCACACACTGTGCTCATGTGGTCTCCGCTGAGCTGCAGTGCAGATGTGCTTTAAAGCTTGATAATCACCAGCTTGGGGCTTCTCACCGCTCGGCCCCAGCCTTTAACAGCATGTAAGCACTTACTCATTTGCCTTGTAATATCATGGTAGGAAAACCTTAAAAAGGGACCAGCTAAAGCTGCCATATCCCCCGACAGAAACTGTGTCGCTGCCAAAGGAGATAGAGCTGTTGACGAAGCTTGTATTGAATTCTCTCAGTAGGCGACTTCCACTTCTTTGGGTTTTCTTTCTCATGAACTAAATCATCAGCCTGCATGTTGCAGGTGAGGCTGGGAGGTTATCAAAAGGAATCTAAGTGTCAAAGAAATGTTTGAGTCTAGATAAATACGGGGGAGGAAGTAAAGTGGTGTTTAGCAAAGAGGGTTCATCCCTTTAATATAGCCTAGTGAAGTGTTAATGTGGAGACATTAGAGACATAACTAGAGGTCTTTTTTATTGACATTAGGGCTCGACAACAACCTCTGGTCTTTGACGGGGCGCCTCCGAGACGCTACGTTGCTTATATATCTTCACTTTTTTATGCACTAGACCAGGGGTCGACAAACCCAAAATGTTGAAACAGCCAAAAACACAAAAAACACATATGTCTAGAGCCGCAAAAAATGAAAAGTCTATGCCTTAGAATGAAGACAACACATGCTGCATATATCTATATTAGTTATAACTGGGGGAAGATTTTTTTTTTCATTATGCACTTCAAGAAAAAAGTCGAAATGTCGAGAAAAAAGTTGAAATGTTGAGAAAAAAGTTAAAATGTTGAGAAAAAAGTTGAAATGTTGAGAAAAAAGTCCAAATGTCGAGGAAATAGTCAAAATTTTGTGAACAAAATCAAAATGTTGAGAAAAAAGTGGAAATGTCGAGAAAAAAGTCGAAATGTTGAGAAAAAAGTCCAAATGTCAAGGAAATAGTCAAAATTTTTTGAACAAAATCAAAATGTTGAGAAAAAAGTTGAAATGTCTTTCCATGGTATGGAAAATTAAGTTAGCCAACTTCTGTACTGTTACTCTGTACTGATTTTGGGTTTTGCGTAATGCACTACTTTTTATTTTTGCTATGATGGGAAATTTAAGTTTATTTTTTGGGTTTTTGAGCTATGTGCTATTTTTTATTTTTGCTATGATGGGAAATTTAAGTTTATTTTTGGGGTTTTTGAGCTATGTGCTATTTTTTATTTTTGCTATGATGGGAAATTTACGTTATTTCTGGGTTTTGAGCTCTGTGCCTTTCTTTATTTTGCTATGATGGGATATTTGAATTTACTGATAATTCATCTCAAAGTCTTGAGCTTTGCTCTTTTGTATTTGCTGTAACCAATGTAAGGTACCAGTAAAATGGGGAGGTGTATATAAGCCTTGCTTCTACCTACACCCTTTCGGTTACAAATGTACCGAAAATAATTTAGTGTAAGTGCTGATATGCATTAGGAAATAGCTCAAGAAAAAAGTCGAAATGTTGAGAAAAAAGTCCAAATGTCGAGAAAAAAAGTTTAAAAAGGAAAGGAAAAAGGAAGAAAAAAAGAGAAAAAAAGGAAAAAGCGAAGAAAAAAAGGAAAAAAAAAAGGTGAAACATTTTTATAAAAAGCTCCACTAGGGCGGCGCTAAAGAACCGCATGCGGCTCTGGAGCCGCGGGTTGCCGATCCCTGCACTAGACGTTGTGTAGCTAGGAAAGTGGGGGGAGGGGTTTGCACAGCAAAGGATTTACAGAGTCAGCTGCAATGACGATGCAACCGTCTGCACATTGGGGAATCGACCCAACCAGCTGAGCTACTCCATGTGACACCAGATTGGTTTCCATCAGCTGTGAACGCTAACCCTGTTACCTAGTGCAATTATTTAAAAACAATAAATAAAAGTAATCAAGCTTGATGGGAGTTTGAGAAGGAATCACATTTGGTGGAATTGTGGCAGCAGAGGTCAACACATGCATTAATCACTTTATATTACTCATTGATAGCTCCATATACGACATACTGCATTCAGGTCTGGGGAAACACTTATAAAACAAATACCAATCCAATATTTTTATTACAAAAGAAAGCCATAAGAATCATCAGTAAAAAACCTTTCCGTGAGTCGACCGACCCCACTATTCATCTGCTTAAAAATACTGAAATTCAAGGACTTAGTTGATTATATTACAATACAAACCATGTACAAAGCCAGAAACAAACTTCTACCTCCACATGTCCAGAATCTGTTTAAGATGAAGGACACCAGATACAACATGAGAGGAACTTTATTATTTGAAAAACCGAAGACCCGAACCGATGTAAAAAATCACTGTGTATCTGTCAAAGGGGTGAACATCTGGAACAACTGTCCTGTAAATATTAAATCATGTTGGACACTATTCAGCCTTAAAAGACTTTATAAAAATTACATCATTTCTCGTTATGGTATAAAAAATTAAGTTTGCCAACTTCTGTACTTATATTTTGGGTTTTGCTACATTTTATTTTTGCTATGATGGGAAATTTAAGTTATTTTGGGGTTTTGAGCTATGTGCCTTTCTTTATTTTGCTATGATGGGATATTTGAGTTTACTGATAATTCATTTCAAAGTCTTGAGCTTTGCTCTTTTGTATTTGCTGTAACCAATGTAAGGTACCAGTAAAAGGGGGAGGTATATATAAGCCTTGCTTAAAACATTCAAACATAACACTGTTGGAGCGTTGCAGGTTATAGCCCGTGTTGTAGTTGCAGGTCGTGGTGCAGCACGACAACCCCTCACCTTGACTGTCTTTGCTAAACTGGCATCTAAAACTGGCCTTTTGTCACTAAACCATGACTGGGATTACATTTTTTTAAAGCATTTTTGGTGCACATGGTATCCCACGGAGTAATTTAGTTTGTTTGCCTTGAAGCAAACAGTCTGTCGTTACCGTTTGTGATGTCTGACCCAAGATTAAGCAGATCCAAGTACAGTTTGGGATGATTTTATACGACTACTGGAGTCATGCAGGTTATAGGAGCCCTTAGGTGCACATTAACTGGTCTTGAGGGGGCTATGAAAATAATCCCGACATAAATACACCAAAATATCTCCAGGACAACTGATGGAGCGAAGCTTCCTTTGTACCAACTTCTGACCAAACCTGTTAAACGTTACAGCAGGAGTTGAAACTTTCCCTTTCTGCCATCTTGAAGCAGTCTGGCAAGTTTCCTCCCTGACCTCTGGCATCAACAACAACCCCCCCCCCCCAATAAGAGGGAAGATCTGAACTGATTTTCATTGCTTATTTGTGAATATTTATTGATATTTATCCATGTGTGAAATACTCAGGGCCAAATCCACAAAAGGATTGCGCGGCTTTTGCGGCCGCTAAACCGGTGCAAATGAGACAAAAAGAGAGCGTCTAATTCACAAAGCACCCGCAAAGGGCGAATTGCACCACAAACTGCACTGCCATCAAATAGTGGCATTGTGCGCCTGTGCCATTTGCATGCATGCAAATTAGGTAATATTCATACATTCGGCGCAAAATTGCCCCCTTTCTATGCAAATAAGCCTCATTGCAAAAACCGTCTAATTCACAAAGGCCAGCGCTATTTGCCACACGCAAAAATAGTGGAGCAAATACCGTCTTTTCGAAGCGTGTATTAAAGGCGCGCAAACTCACTCCTTAAGGCTGATTTATGGTTCCGCGTTACACCAACGCAGAGATTACGGCGTAGGGTACGCGGCGAGACGCACCGTACGGTGTGCGTCGCCGCGTACCCTACGGCGTACCCTACGGCGTACCCTACGGCGTAGGCTCTGCGTCGATTTAACGCAGAACCATAATTCAGGCTTCACTCCCCCTCTGTCTCTGTTTCTCTCTCTCTTCAATATCATTCAAGCCTGTGATAATGAATGATATTAAGGGTGAAATCTACAGTCAGACATGACTGCAGACAGTCAGATCAAGTGGGGTTGTGGACTTATCTCGGATTTAAAAATAAAAATAACAGGACGGAGCTCAGGATTCATCCATACAGTAGGGGCTGCTTTATTACAAACAATTCCACCATATAAACATATAAATCTAGAATGTGTGTGTTTAACAGCTGACCTGTAGGTGTGTGTAGCAAAACACAGAACATGAATTACCGTCAGATCCTGATCTGATCCCGATCCGGTGTTAATGAAGTTACTGCAAAACTTTATGGGCGTGTTTGCGCTGGTATATCATTAGAGCAAAATCTTTTGTGAATAGGACCTTAAAGCGGGGCAAATTGCGGGCGCAAATGCGGCGCAATTCACAGCGCTATTTGCGGGCGCAATCTATTCTTTGTGGATTTGGCCCTCAGTGTTTAGTGTGTCTTTTCACAACCTGTCATATTGAAGTTAAAAGACAAAAGACCAAATAAACAGAAGTCTAAAGCGGTGGGGTAGAAAAAAACAAAACAAAACAAAAGCTGGCAACAAATGTCTCACAGACTGGCCGAAAAATCAGGCAAGAAAACCAAGCAAAGTATAAAATAAATGCAAAAGTATTGAAAAAGACAAAATATACACAGGAAGAAAAGAAACAGAACACAACTCCAGACTATTCATGGATTGGGGAACCATTAGTTTGATCTTTAACAGTTTCTTGTATGGAAGTCATTTAAATAACTAGTAAGTTCAGTGCAGTGACATGTATTGGACTGGATGCATAAAGAAGTACATGACACACATTCTTATTATTTGAATGAAAGTTCTTTGCTGGTTCTGCCCTCATGTGCTGAGTCAGCTCGTCGTCACAGCGACATGCTTACTTTTGCCCCCCAAACATCTGCGCAGCTAAACCCCTTGTGCATGCAAACACTATCTGATCTGACGCCACGCTCTGGTATTCACTAAACATGTATAGCACATGCTGACAAAAGAAGATCCAATCTAGACACATGCACACAGAAACACACAGAGCATCATTATTAGCATCGCTGCAGATGGAATGAATTTCCTGTCATTATCATCACAGACGCGTCCATCTGCTAACTGCTGGGAAAGAAACTGTGGAGCTGGCAGATGTTGCTGCAGCTCCGGAGGAGGAAGGAGAGCGGCGAGAGCGACGTCATTTAAGAGACTTACTCCACATATCTTGTGATTTATTTTGAATTTTATAGCTGGAACGTTGTTTGTTGCCAGTTATGTGACTAATTACACCTTTATGTGAAGGGAAATTTGATGCACTGCAGAAAGAGACTTTAAATACGCTATAATCCCATATTTAGATATAAAAAAAAGCATCAGTCATTCATTTTAATCTCTTAATAAGTGGTTGGTTGAGGAAGGAGAAATTATGAAATTATCCCTTGTTGCTGAAGCTGACAACACGGATATTGTTTGATTAATTGAGCTGTCGAAAAGTGTGTTTCATCTTTAAAAGAGGGATACTTGAAGTAATGCAGGTTTTGTTTTTTGTTTTAAAAGTTGGATCTGTGGTAAATGTTGGACCTTTCTTTCTTCTCTGTTTTAGGACATTTTTAAGCTCCTTTTAGAAACTACTGGAAACTACATTTATGAAGTGATTAGTCTTCTCCTGGTCCTGCGTTTCTCCATGTTTATAAGAACTTCCTGGACTCAAAAGACCAGGATTCCTTGCGAATTAGAACATGCGCAGAAAACAACTTCCTGTTCCTTTTGATGGGGAAATCCCGTTAGGCGGGATTCGAAAGGGAGTAACCCAGGGGTCATATTCGGGTTTTTAAAAACCGGAATATTCAAAGGGGTTATTGGTGTTTACATGGCGCAACCGGGTTATTGCTAATATTCCGCTTAGAAAAGGGTTATTGACTGCATGGAAACTTAGTCACAGTATTTGACCCGGTCGTTGTACGTTTTTTTTGTTTAGTTTAGTTTATTTTCGGTCATGAAACAAGAAAAAAATAAATAAAAAAACCAAGAATAAAACTGACAACAAGAAAACGAATACACTCTTCAAAGAAAACATAAAAAAAACGTTTCAAGTATACAAAAAACAAATAACATCTAGACCGAAAAAGGGGTAGGCTGAAGCAAAGCTTATTATTTGCCTACCTTCAAAATGATTAATTAAATTAATGAAATAAAAGCAAAAAGTAAGAGAAAGACTGCCAGTAAAACAAATTGCCTCTGTGGGGATAACAAACATTCCTCAAAAAATAAAAAAGATTTTTTATATAAAGGTGCAGTCTACATGTTACCTTCATCCTTAAAAAATCAAAGCAAATCACCAATTAAATAAATACCCAAATCAACATCAAGCCCCTCATTAGTTTTGAGCGTATAGAAACGTAATTCTTGCCATTGTAAGAATGAGATGTACTTGCTGTACTCTACTGCCCTTACTCTTTAACAACTTGTGCTTTTTATTATTTTACCTCTTTTCTTATCATTTTATTTCATTTTATTTGTTATTTACTGTTTAATTGTGTCTTGCCGCTTTCAATGTTGATGTAAAGCACTTTGAATGATCTTGTGTTGAATTGTGCTGTACAAATAAACTTGCCTTGGGGGATTTAGAGACACATGAAAGATGTTGCGGCAGCTGGATAAGTAGGATGAACGGATGGATGGACGGATGGACGGATGGATGGATGGATGGATGGATGGATGGATGGATGGATGGATGGATGGATGGATGGATGATGGCAGTCTGCCATATATCCAGCCACTGTTTTGACAACAAGAGCCTCACCATGGTTTTCCTTTTGTCCTGCCTCTGTTTATTTTGCCACCTGCTAGTCTGGTGGAAACGGGGTCAGCTAGGCCTGGAGTTGGATGCCCCTCTCTTTTCTCTCTCTCCCTCTCTCTCTCCCTCTCTATCTCCCTCTCCCTCTCCCTCTCCTTCACTCACAATAACATCCAGAGACGTATAGACCAGTGAAGGCGATGACATGTGCTCACAGCGGCGGGTCGGAGGTCACTGGGTCAGTGCGTACATGCGTGGACGTGTTGGTATTGAACTCGGTGAATGTGCGTCTCTTGACTGCACAGCTATGTTGTGTACATTCGGGTGAATTAGGTGGAAATCTGTGGTCAGACGGAATGTTTGAGGTTCAGTAGCTCGCCGTGTCAGCATAGAGGGCAGCTCGGGGCGCTTGACTGAGACGGACGGGAGCCCGCCATCAGTGTTGGGACCAACGCGTTATTTAGTAACGCGTTACAGTAACGCCGTTAGTTTTGGCGGTAACCAATACTCTAACGCAGTACTTTTTAAATTCAGTAACTCAATCACCATTACCAAATGGTGCGTTACTCCGTTATTTCTGGCCAGAGGAAACGTAGTGGGCGTCTGTGTGTCCATTCAAAAACATGACCAGTCATGGCGAGCCAAGAGATCAAGGCGAGTTTTGCAACGTGGAGTTGTCATTATTTCGGTTTTGTTGAGCAGCACAATCAGTGCGTTTACATGGGAAGTTTAATTCCTCTTTCATTCAAAATTCAAATTAAATCTGATTTAAAATGAGTAGAAATGACCATGTAAACACCTCATTCCGAATGAAAATGGCCATTCAGAATTAAACTTAATTCCGAAGTAAGTGGCTGGTTTATTCCGATTTTAAATCCGAATAGAATAATTCCCCGATCATGTATACACTCATTCCTCTTTAAATTAATTCCGGTCTTTCTGCTCGTTCCCTCGCCCGTCTGTCTCCATGACGCTTATATTCCGCGCTGGGCTTGTTTTCCAAACAGTTTCAAGATGGCAGCACGCAGTAAACGGTGGTCAAGAGCAGAGAGCATTTATTTAATAAATAGCTTGGAGGACCTGGAAATAATTAAAAGAACATATGGCAAGAAACATAAAAATTGTGAGCTTTTCAAAGTTGTAGCAGCTAAGTTTGTTTTTCTTCCAGTAGACGTAACTTCCGGTCCACCCCCCTATCCAATCAGAACCTTCCCAACCCCCAGACCTTAAGAGGAAGTGGATAAAGCCGATCAAACGTGTTTTCCATGTAAACCTCCATTCGGAATTACTATTTCCATGTTAACTCGAAGGAAAATTGTTTAATTCTGAATTATTTAATTCGGAATAATTAATTCTGAATTAAAAAACATGTAACCGTGGCCAATGACAAAAACATTTCAGTGGAGTTCAACCGAGGGACGTCTGTAAGCAGGTCCAACTTGACAAAACAATTGCACGGTAGCCTATGTGGTAGAAAACATGCTACCTATTTCTACAGTGGAGTCACCTGCTTTCAGGCAGCCAATTAGCATGATAGCATGCCCAGGCGGCAAATGGGACGGAAAACCTTTTCGAACTACTTGGACAAGGAATATACAAAAATGGAAAATGGGCTAAAGAAGACATTCGAAGAGTCACCCGCTTACAGGCAGCTAATTAGCCACCGACCTTTACACTTTTAATTCTGAATAATAGCCTATATTCAGCTTGTTAACAGTTTTGTATTATTTATTTCAGAGGTCATTAGGAAAGAAAAAAAGTTTTTGTTAGGCTATGATGTTTTAGAAAATCCCGCGTTTGTTCAGTTTATGGCTGACTTATAATAAATTGCCATTTAAAAATAGCTTTGTGTTTGTGTCAGATTTGTTTGTAAAATAAATCCAGGCGGCCTGAATGTAATTACAGTTATAGAAGGGTTAAAGCATCTAAGTGAAACATGCTCAACATTATCTGCATTCAAAAGAAAGCTGAAAAAAGTTTATAGATTTTTATATATATTTGTTTTTCATTCACCATTATTCAAATATATGTCTAAGCTATTTAATTATATTCTGAAGTATCGTATCACTCTGAGTTATCAGTTATACTGTATAGGCCTGTTTTGTGCTTAGGCCTATATGGTTGTAACGTTCTCACTCGTGTGAAGATGACCCAAAGCTAAACGTTCAGCTAAACCTTTCTCCAGTTTCAATAAGAAATGATGACAGAGGCGTGGAGTGGCGTTTCATCAATTATATTGAAGCTTGAACGTGTAAATGTGTGGTAAAAACCGCAACAGAAAAATACAGAATTAAATTACTAGATGAACCAATGCTAGCAAACTAGCTAGGCTAGCTAACAGATCGTTTTTATGCTAACAAAGCTCCTCAAAACAATACACAAAGAAACAACGTTAGCAACAAAATGGTTGGCAAGATATAAAAATAATTATCTGATATATCAAACTTAACTTACAGCATTGCTTGTAAACAACTGAAATGGTGGGAAAAAGATAGAACAGGGTAATGACGGCTGGTCTGACCGGATCCAAAGCGGAAGTGGAGTCGCGCCGAAACCGGAAGTAACATAGCGGTTCATCTCAAAACAATGAAATATTTAATTATACTGTAAATACTTTGTTTCTTAACTTATTATTTACCCGTTTACCATATATATCTATACAAAATGTGTTTTAACATATATTACCTTTTCAATTATTTTAATAATACAAGAACACACGGGCAACACAATTACAGGGCAACACAATGGTTTTGTGAATTATTGTTTTTTATTATTTCTTGTTTTTAGGAGGGAGGAGTCGCTTATAAGCCCTTAGGGTTTTTAATGACCTCTCCTGCACATCTTTTCTTAAGTTTTTCCTCCGTGTAATGTTCCTTTTTACGAGTGCAAACAATAAAACAAACCAAAACAAACAAGCTGATGTGGGCTGCATTGACTCTGGGAAGAGTAATGCAAATAAATGAATTCCCGTTAAATACCGAACTGCAGTAAAATTAGATGCTACTATGCCTATATAGCAATTAAAAGAGTACAAATCACGTAAAGTGACACATCCATCGTACCGAGGGACGACTGTGTCAGCAGCGTTGTGATCCGCGGTTGCTCCAGCTGCTCAGCTCAGGTTTCAGCTCCAGTAAGTGCCAAAAACCTCTCAGATGAACACCTGAATATACCGAACAACCATCAGTAGGTTTCTTCTTTCTTCCCCAATGACGCGGGTGTATTCCAAGATAACAATGCCGGGATTAACTGGGCTCAAACTGTGAAAAAGGTATTTCACGGAGCAGGAGACGCACACCCTTGGTGTTTTTCCAGCTCCTTGACGCTGCTGCTGCTTGAGATCGCTTCGTCTTTCACGAGTTTGTCAACCACCACAACGTCCGGTTGGATACCCATCACCAGTTTAGCAGCTGGATGTGGAAATCCCCCCCAGACCTTCACTCTCTCTGCTCTCTGAGGTATCTCCCAGTTTGACAGCAGGACATTCAACTAGTGTTGTTTTCATCAGCCTGTTTCAATTTTAGTTTTAAGGGAGCTTTCAGACCTGTGGCCCATTTGTTTTGTTCCGATTCAGGGGCTAAATCGATACAGTTGTTTCGTTTTTCGTATGTGGAGTTTGTGTTCACAAGGCAACCGTCTGTAGCGGTTCAAAGCTGTTAACAAATGCAATGAACCAATTGTTCTCTCATTGGTCAGAACTGAACGCGGAAGGAGTTTCCTCTTCCGGGAAAAACAACAAGCCCCTTTCACAGGGCGCAAAGCGCAGACCGCCGCCGGTGATCCCATTCATTTATGTGCTACCGGCGCAAGAGCGGACGGCTCTACCGCCAAGCTCAGCGGCGCCTGCCTGCCCGAATTGAAAATGTTTTAATTTTACCGTGCCGCGCTGTGACGACATCTCGGCACGTCCAATAGGAGAGAAGGGAGAAGAGAGAAAGTTGTGTCCAATAGGAAAGAAGGTGCTGGAGGCTGCGCCGACTCTTCTCCTTGCGCCCTGGTAGCACATACACAATGAATGGAGTTGTGTCGGTTGCTGTGTGGATCATGTTCTCACGCAAACGAACCGCTCCAGGTCTGGAATGGAATCAAGCCGAGAACCTAACACTAACCTCTCCTAGGAGATCTCGGCTCGCTGATTTTGTGCCACATCCGAGCGCGATTGCTGTGTTCAGATAAACCAAACGAGCCAATCTTTAGGGGGAAACGCTCCCTGTTTCGGAACAACTGCTCCAAACGGGACAGAGGTGAAAGCAGCCTTAGTCTAGACTTTGGGTCCAGCTATCATTTTAGTTTTTATTAGTTTTAGTCACGTTCATTCTCCTTTTAGTCGTGTCAAGTTTCAGTCGACTAAAAGTCTGAGCATTTTAGTCTTACTTTAGTCAGAATTGTCCATTTTAGTCTAGTTTTAGTCAAAGATTGTATTTAGCCAAACCCATGTTACAATTCAAACAAGGTTATCTTATTATTATATTATTGTTACCTGTAGCCAACTCGTGCTACCCGAGGTCAGCCGACAGGAATGAGGACACATGTTTTCAGCGGAGAAATGGTTTATTGATACCTGTCTGTCGGTCACCAGACACACACATACACCAGCAGCTGCCGTCGTGACAGACTCTCCGACAGCTCTGTGTCATCCCCCTCCTGGCCGCCCTTTGCCGGTGTGCAGCCGCTCTCCTTAAAAACACAAGCAGGGAAGAGAGATTGATTGGACACACCTGTGCCCAATCAGCTGATCCAACCCGCGCCACCTGTGAGCTGCTCCCCCGCAGACCACGCCCAATCCTCCACCCTGCCACATTACCTTATAGACTCAAGAATACATTCATTCCAGATACAGAAGACTCTAATTTGAGTTTACAACATATTTATTTTTCCACATTTCTCCCCATCTTTTTCTTTTTCCACGACACATTTGATTTTCTTTTCCACATCTATGTAGGAAAGTGGATCCAAAGATGGTCTTTTATTCTTCTCCCCCCCAGAGAAGATCCCTGCGTTTCTCTCTGTAACTTTGTTTTTAATGGACGTTAACTAGAGCTCTGCGTTAACGGCATCAGCCTCTAACTCTGCAGCTGCATCTTCTGGATCTGATTCCCCGCTGCAGCGACTGGGATTGAGGACTAACGTCACCCAGCAGAACTAAACCAGAGAAACTACTGGAAACATGGACATTAAACCAGAGAAACTACTGAAAACATGGACATTAAGGATCTTTGCTAGAACGTTTCGTCTTGTTTCGGTCAACGAAAATGAAGACACATTTTAGCAGAGTTTTTATTTTGTAATCTACATTTTAGTCTTGTTTTTATTCGCTGACGATATTGCATTATATATTTAATTATCGTTATCGTCACATGACCAGCATTTTCGTTGCGTCTCGTCTCGTTTTCCTCAGGTGATAAAGGTCCATTGACGACGATATTTAGTCATAATTTTGGTTGACGAAAGCAACTTTACTCCTAACGACTCTGTTACGTGGTAACAGTTTTGAATATGAATCTTTAAGAAACACCCAGACAACCGTAGTCCCACAGGGACCAGTTCTGGGGCTCCTCCTGTTCCAGACTCTCCACCATCTTGAGGTCTCTTGTCACAGCTTATGCAGATGAAACCCAGATCTACGTTGAACTCTCATGATTAGGATCCTTTTTTTATTTTGTAATCTACATTTTAGTATGGTTTTTATTCCTCCACGATATTGCATTATATATTCAATTATCGTTATCGTCACATGACCAGCATTTTCGTTGCGTCTCGTCTCGTTTTCCTCAGCTGATAAAGGTTCGTTCATTCGTGATTTTCGTTGATGAAAGCAACTTTACATTCAACCCATATTTAGTCGTACGGATGTTGGTCGTGTCATTCCTCGTATGCTTTACCTGCACACACCGTACATCCGGCTAGTACGTGCTGGACTGTCTCCAGGGTTTCTCTGCACAATCTGCAGCCATGGCTGTGGTGCTGCAGGCCTGTTCTTGTGCTGCCGTGATTAATGCCTCCAGACCTTGTCAGCCGATGGCAGGACCTCTCAGCGTCAGCCACTTCTTCACTCTGAAACTTTCTCTGAGCAGTTCATCTTCCTGAGGTATTTCTGGGTCTTTGTTGTTTCATTCTGGACGGTGGCTGTCACGGTTACTAACTCCTGGCCTTCCTCCTTCACGCTTCATGTGGAGATCTTTTTATCTACGAGTAAAAGGGAGTAGTAGAACATTAAAACATTTGTTGTGTGACCCCCCCCGCCCCCGAAAAGCGCTATGCACATCTGCCTAATGTTAGGATGGTGAGAACGGGGCTTAGGGCCTAAGTATAGGTGCGGTTGGTGTCGATGGGGGAAATATATACTCGTACTGGATGGATGGCTGGAAACAGCTGCTTCGGCTTGGCCGTCCTTGGACACGGCCTGACAGGTTGGACAGATTTCTGCTTTCAGAACCTTTTGTAGAGTCCAAGTCTGCTGGTTCTGCTCATGATGCAACACTGATGACATGGAAACACAACGGATGACATGCTCTTGTTTTGTAGGGGTGTCAACACCTTGGGCTTATTGTCATGTTTCTTATTAAGGGTGGATTTGATTTGATTTGAAGATTTTATTTCGAACATGCATGTTAAAAAAGAGTACAAAAAAGTAAAAAAAAACAGAATACAAATATATATATATATATATATATATATATATATATATATATATATATATATATATATGTATGTACAGCACTTGGGCAGACCTCACCACTTATCCAGTCCTACCCCTGAATCTTACATACATTCTCACATATAATAAGACAAGTTTCAATAAGCTTACTTATAAAACACACATACCTACTTTAATAACTGTTCAATACAGTGATATAATACTCAATTATATGTACCGGTATATATAAATATAGTCAAAAACAAAACAAATCAAAGCAAACAAAATAAAACAAAACAAACGCCCAGCATTTAATTCTGCTACTATGTATGTATGTACTAATAGAAGTAATTATAATGCATAATATTATATTATCATTACTTTACTATAATACTAAAATATAATAGAGAACAACTGACAGCAAGGGTATAACAATATACCGTATTTTCGCGACCATTTGGCGCGCCGTATGGGAAGGCGCACCCTCAGTTTATTGTGTCATTTTTGGATTTAAAACACACACACGGCGCACTGACCGAAAACGCGCCGTCTACACACACATGGAGCGCCGCCTTACAACACACACACGCGAGCCGAAGCATTGGCTGCAGCTCCCCCGGCGGCCGCGTCTCCTTCTCGGTAGCGAGGCCGAGTCTCCCCGTCTGCTCCAGGTGTCCCGCCACGGAGCCGCCGCCGGGCAATCACGGGTGAATTACACGCCCCCCTTCCCCCTTTAACGTTCTCATGGTGGCCTCAAAACGTCCACCTTATGGATCCGCGTTCAGTCGCACAGCCCTACGCCGTAGGCTCTGCGTTGGTGTAACGCGGAACCATAAATCAGCCTTTACAATAATACAATGGGCGCATTGCATCATTGGGCGCGCAGCACATTTAAAAAAAAAAAAGAAGACTTTTATATGCGCCTAATGGTCGCAAAAATACGGTACTTGAATAACTATATAAGAGTAGATATGCTATATATACTGGTTCATATATTTACCCCCAATTATATACATAAAAATTACTATAAATCTATATATCGACATATCTACGTATAACTATAAATCAGTATATATTAATAGAGATATAGATACACAAATACTGTACGTATAATACAACTCAATTTATCCATATACATACCTACATATAACATATTTATATCCATAATATACGTCTATATATCTACATCTACATAGGGTAAATTTAAACTTGACTTTAAAAATTGTCAGCAGTCACAGTTTATGAAGTATTTTCACAAGAGTAATTGAATTACATCATTCATCTGGAAAGACTTTTGGAGGATTTTAGGAGAAATCTGGTATTGAGTCATGGTGCCTAATGTGTGTGTGTGTGTGTGTGTGTGTGTGTGTGTGTGTGTGTGTGTGTGTGTGTGTGTGTGTGTGTGTGTTTTCCAGTCAGGTCTGATCCGGGTGTCCCAGGAGGAATACTTGATCGCGCCGCTACCACAACATCTAGCCCAGCAGCACAACTACAGCGCGCCGGACGGCCATCACCCACATGTGGTCTACAAACGCTCAGCAGAACACGTGGTTCACAGAAAGTCCAGCAGCTCGTCTGAAACCGGTTCCTCGTCCAGATCTGACGGTCCGGACCTCTGCGTTTATCAGCAGCATCATCAGCAGCATCAGCAGCAGCATCACGACTTCCAGCACGGGAAGCTGCAGAGGCAACACTTCTGCGGGCGCCGCAAGCAATGTATGTAAGGGAACCTTATATTCCTTTTATATGAATCAGTTTTGGTACATATTAGTAATGTCTCCTATATACGGAAGAGTATTAGGGCCAGGCAGGAGAAAAGTACAATTTTGAGAAAAAAGTCGAAATGTCAAGAAAAAAGTTGAAATGTTGAGATTAATGTTGAAGTACAATTTCTTATTCTTGAAATTGTATTTCAACATTAATCTCGACATTTCGAGAAAAAAGTCGAAAAAAGAGAAAAAAGTTGAAATGTCGAGATTAATGTTGAAGTACAATTTCTTATTCTTGAAATTGTATTTCAACATTAATCTCGACATTTCGAGAAAAAAGTCGAAAAAAGAGAAAAAAGTCGAAATGTTGAGATTAATGTTAAAGTACAATTTCGAGAAAAAAGTCGAAATGTTGAGAAAAAAGTCGAAATGTTGAGAAAAAAGTCGAAATTGGCTAAATCGGTGGATGCTTTACTAAGGCACTAGTAGTCCTGCACAGGATGAAGCGTATGAAGAAAATGGGTGTATGTGGGTATAGGTATTGCATTTGAGTGGATACTGGTCAGTGTAACAGTGAAACGCCAGTCAGATGCTACGTTACCGTGGTGATGGGAGGTGGTACGGAGAGGAAGCAGCATGGGGAGTCAGTTTCCTCTCATGTCCATTTCAGGCTGTATTCTCCTGTCACCTGGCACGAGCCAGGAAACATAGGAGTTCATTTATTTGACCTTCTCTGAAAAGTCGCCCTCTCTGCATCGCCTCTCCCTCATCCGCTATTCCTCCCACTTGCTCTTCCTTCCTCTCTGCTACTCCCTCTTTGCATTTCTAGACGCTCCCAAACCCCCTGCAGAGGACCGTTTCATCCTGCCCGACGAGTTTGCAGAACCTGCATCGGCGGCGGAGGAGCCGGGGAGGGCGAAGCGATCGCCCATCAACTCCAACCGGGTGGGCGGGCTGAACGTGGAGACCCTGGTGGTGGCCGACCGGAAGATGCTGGAGAAACACGGCCGGGAGAACGTCACCACCTACGTCCTCACCGTCATGAACATGGTGAGGGAGGGAGAGGAAAGGTGGAGCTGGCCGTCCTCCAGAGACACAATCTGCTTCACCTCGTCTTTCAAATCTATTTTTAAGTCCTTTTATTAAGATCCCAACAGAAAATATACTGAGGATACTAGAGGTAGACCAAATAATTATGGAGCTAGAACAGTCTCAAAAGTGACAAATGCACATGCCGATCCACAAATGCACAGAACAAGATTCACAATCTTTATTCCACCGGCTGGTTTATTAAACTACCACCAAATATTTAATCACTTTTCTGAGCAAACGGACGCGAACTCAGGCTCAAACAGCAGGTGTATCCGCCCCTTTAATCTGATTGGTTTATGAGTAAATCGTTCCCCACATGGGGTACGCTCTTATGATTGGCTGAAACAAAGGCGGATATCTGATTGGTTGCAGATCCTTCCGTGTTAAAAAAAAAAAAATTGTGGATGGAGGGACGTCAGGGGAGTCTCAAAAGTCACACACAAATGCAGCGCAGCCCACAGACAAAAAAAACATTTGTAAACCAGGTTATATTTATGTGTGCATCAAAAATAAATGTTTGTATCTTGTCCTATGCACGTTTGAATTTTTCTGTGCATTTGTGAATCTTGTCCTGTGCATTTGTGGATCGGTGTGTGCATTTGTCACTTTTGAGACTGTTCTAGCTCCATAAATAATCGGTCAGTTGGCATCGTCCAAAGAAAAATCCATATTGGAGACTGGAAAATATGGTAGTGGGGGTTGGTAGCCTGGTGGTTACAGAAGAAGGCTTGGGCCTGGAGGACCCATGTAACGTCCCCAGGTTGGTAGTAGAGATGAACCACTTTGGCCCCTGAGCAAGGCCCTTAACCCCCAACTGCCAGAAAAATGACTGCCCACTCCTCCTAGTGTAACTGGTGATGGGTCGAAAGCAGAGGACTCATTTCTGTGTGTTTCGTGATGTCAATCCATCAATCCATCTTCTTCCGCTTATCCGGAACCGGGTCGCGGGGGCAGCAGTCTCAACAGATTCCTTCACCCCAGACACTTCCTCCAGCTCTTCCGAGGGGAGTCCGAGACGTTCCCAGCCCAGCCGAGAGACTAGTCTCTCCAGCGTGTCCTGGGTCTTCCCCGGGGTCTCCTCCGGTGGGACATGCCTGGAACACCTCCCTAGGGACGAGGGACATGCCTGGAACACCTCCCTAGGGAGGCGTCCAGGAGGATCCGGTACAGATGCCCAAGCCACCTCAGCTGACTCCTCTCAATGTGAAGGAGCAGCGGCTCGACTCCGAGCTCCTCCCGGGTGACCGAACTCCTCACCCTATCTCTAAGGGAGCGTCCAGCCACCCTGCGGAGGAAACTCATCTCGGCCGCTTGTATCCGCGATCTTGTCCTTTCGGTCACTACCCAAAGTTCATGACCATAGGTGAGGGTAGGTGTGTAGATTGACCGGTAAATCGAGAGCTTTGCCTTTCGACTCAGATCCCTCTTCACCACGACGGTCCGGTACACTGACCACATAACTGTGGACGCTGCACCGATCCGTCTGTCAATCTCCCGCTCCATCGTTCCCTCACTCGTGAACAAGACCCCGAGACACTTGAACTCCTCCACCTGAGGCAGGACTTCTCCACCCACCCAGAGAAGGAACACCACCCTTTCCCGGTGGGGAACCATGGCCTCGGTTTTGGAGGTGCTGATTCTCATCCCTGCCGCGTCGCACTCGGCCTCAAACCGCCCCAGCACATGCTGAAGGTTTCGTGTTTCGTGATGTATATACTGAAAATAAAGATTATTATTACATGTTCAGAACAAAATGACTCCACAAGCAATAGTCAGTCTTTAGTGTGACCTTCCTCTGAAACAAGTACATATTTGACTCTTTGTGAGGAGATATTGGCAATTATATCAATGAGGGGTCATTGCTGTCAGGTTTTATGGTTTTATGAGAAAAAGGTTGGAAAATGAAAATAAATACAATTAAAACCCTGGTAAACCGGCCCAATCTTTTGGAAAGCATTAGATATTTTTTCAGCTTCAGCTCAGTTTTAACTACTTTGGTTTTTGACTTGGTTGGGTCACACTCAAGCTTAAACTTGTAACTTTGATACCCGAAGGTAGATTTGTTTTCTCTGCATTTAACCCATCTCTAATTAGACTAGAGAGCAGTGGGCTGCCATATGGATGGCGCCCAGGGGCTTGAACCCGGATCCTCCAGACTCCAGCCCGGTTCTGCAACCACTAGGCTGCCACTCCCCCCAACACTTTCATTCAAACCTTATCAGAGAAGATCATCCTCAGTATTACATTTAATACAGGTGTAGCGTTCCCTGGAAGGTAAATGGTATTAATACAAGCTGTGTAGTGGTTACCAGTAACAGGAATATGTTGGATGTAACGGTTTCCAACTCTTGTTCTAGGTTTCCAGTCTCTTCAAAGACGGCACCATCGGGACGGACATCAACATCGTGGTGGTGAGCTTGTTGCTGCTTGAGCAGGACCCGGTGAGTGGACGAACACGTATTCTACATCAGGCCGTGTCTCTTTGTTCCTCACTCGTGGCTGACTTGTTCAGCTTCTCACTCACTGGTTATTTCCCTGGCTTCTCTTCCAGCTGGGCCTGACCATAAATCACCACGCCGACCAGTCCCTCAACAGCTTCTGCCAGTGGCAGTCGGGGCTGGTGGGGAAGGGAGGGAAACGACACGATCACGCTGTGCTCCTCACTGGACTGGACATCTGTTCCTGGAAGAACGAGCCCTGCGACACCCTGGGTGAGAATCCAGCTCATCCAATCACGTCCAGCCTGCCGTCGGCCGCAGTGACGACTAAAACCTCTCCTGCTCCCTAAATGCTGTCATTTGGGTCATGTAGAGCAGAGCGGAGGTGTGACACTGCAGGGGTGGAAACCTGAGCCAGCAAAGATGATTATCACCTTGATTTATTTTCACTGTGGTGATAATGAGCTGATAAAAAAATTTAATGTGTCACATATTTATTAAAATTTAAAAAAAACAATAGATTCCAGCAGATGAACCTGAACTGGAAATGGAGCGAAGGGCTGTTTGAGTTTCACTTCTGGCACTTGAGGCCTGAGCTACATTCCTCACGCCGAGCTTTCTCCTGTACGTGTTCTTGTGCTTTTTGGGTCCTTTGGGAGGAAATGCTGCCAGAAAAAGGAGAAGGAAAAAAAAGAGAAGAAACAGGGACCAGTCCTACGAGCCTGTCGGTTACAATAAATCCCACATCTAGGATTAATTATCTTTTTGTTAGAGCTGGCAGGTCCACACCTGCTCAAGATGTGCTCGGCCTCTCGTCTGGTGGCGGCTGGGAGAAGTTCCAGCATCCCTGTGACCCAGAACAGGATGCAACGTCAATTGAAAATGGATCACAATCAGCAACGGTCCCGATCAGATGTAGAAATCTGAAAAAACAAAGTAAAACAACAACCAACATTTCATTAAGTGCGCTGCGACTTGTGAGGTTGGAGCTGGCAACTGAAATTCCCCTTGTGATTATATATCAAGCAAATGTGACAGAACTTTTGCTGCCTGCCAAATCTGAGCGTGTTGAACAATGCAGTCGCAAAGAAAAGACTTTCTTTTGCTGCACAATAGAGGTTTGATTTTGTTCCTTCCTGTTCCTCCTTCTCCTCTTCATCTCCCATCAGCGGGATGTGCCATAAGCTTTTGACGCCTACCCTTTTTTGTGAAAAGGTTGGGTGTAATTGGCTTAGGCTTCAGTCTACACCTTTTGGTGCTTGGTTTTTAGTTAAAATTGTATATATATATATATTAGTGCTGTGAGGCGATTAAAAAAATTAATCTAATTAATTACAGGATTTATAATTAATTAATCTAATTAATCACATTTTAATCTCATATCTGCTAAAGGTCCCCAAATAAAGAATTCCAATTCTACGACATTACAAAATTGCAGTGAATGACTAATCAATTAAATACACTAAGAAGAGAAAATTTGAAATCCACATTTTTATTGGTGAAGTATGTTTCATAAATGAAATTCAAAAGAAAAAGCTCAAGCACATCAGCAAACCAATTAGGCCAGGTGCATTATTCAAAAATGCAATGCAAATACAGTTAAATAAATAAAATTCAGAAATAAAATAAGGCTGAGTCTCAAATAGGCACTTAAGCAGACTCTCAATTCAAAATTAAAACTAAAGCTGACTCAATACAGCGATTCAAGTACTAGTACCTGTAACGTTTACATTGGAACTTTTCCGGACATGTTTAGCGTTTAAATGATAATTCAGGCTGGAGCAGCTCCGCTGATAGGAACATTATTTATTACAAAATGTACAAATCACCGCGTTCTTGTTGATAGTCCCGTCTTCTTTCTTTTTATACATAAACTTGTCGTTCAAAGGCTCTAGCAAAGATTTGCTGAGTCGCTCCCCTGAGTCGTCCAGGTCTGTCACTGCTTTGTTAGGCCCCGTTTACACGGAGCAAAAACGGAGGCGTTTTCATGCGTTTTGGCCGTTCGTTTACACGAAAACGGAGGTCAAAGTCACCAAAAACGATCATTTCTGAAAACTCCGGCCAAAGTGGAGATTTGCAAAAACTCTGTCTTCACGTTTGCTTGTAAACAGAGAGAAACTGACATTTAGGCTTCAGATCGTCACATTATGCAACAGAAACGTCACCAGCGTCATGTGTGTTTACAATTTGTTTGGCCACCGTCAATATTTTCTTGTATTTAACCTGTTTTATATTCTAAAGTCACACCTAAAAGTAACTCCACTTCTCTGTCACTCCAAACGAAAGACTCTCGTTCCGTCTTGGAAGTAACTGCAGTCAAGGCTGATTTATGGTTCCGCGTTACACCAACGCAGAGCCTACGGCGTAGGGTACGCGGCGACGCCCACCGTACGTAGGCTACGCCGTCGATTTAATGCGGAACCATATTATTCAGGCTTCACACGTGTCATTTGTTGACGTTTTTTTCCAGGACTCTGATTGGCTAGCATGACTTTACGCTTCTCGTTACACTGCCCCCTGCAGGTTTGGCTGCTCATAGCATCCCTTAACAGCATATTTATGCGGGTTCGTGTAAACTAAGAGATTTTGAAAACGATCTCGTGTAAACGATGGAATTTTTCAAAACGTAGAGGGGGAAATATCCGTTTTTGTAAATACCCGGCTATGTGTAAACGGGGCCTTAGTTTGACTAGCAGCAGGAGGGAAGTGACCTGCCAAGTGGCCTACGGGTCCCTCAATGGGCCAAATTTAAAATAGGCTACTTGTGCATTTTGCCACTCATTTGATTATTTAATTAATTTCGTTAATTTTCATAACGCATTAATTAGCAGTGTAATTAATGAATCTAATTAACGCGCTAAACTGACAGCCCTAATATATATATATATATATATATACCAAAAAATTATATATTTTTTCACCTGTACTTGAAAGGACCAATAAACTAAACTAAAAAACTAAAAACTAAATTAATCTTCATCTCTGCAGGTTTCGCTCCCATCAGCGGGATGTGCAGTAAATACCGGAGCTGCACCATCAACGAGGACACGGGGCTGGGCCTGGCCTTCACCATCGCTCACGAATCTGGACACAAGTGCGTTTCACCAACATCAACACAGCTTCTGCACATCATCAAGTCTGCAAAAAGGAAACAAAAAACATTAAAAAACAACCTTTGACAGATATATTTTACGCTAGACTTAAGAAATAATGTGAGCGATATATCGGACCAGCGGCCCATGACGCTGCATGAAAGAATAACGATGACTGCCAGAGGCAGCGCAGGCCTGTTTGTTTTAAGCGTTGCCATGGGGATTGGAGGCGGAGGAGAAGTGTTTCGTCTTACTTCATTCAGGCAATCTGTCAGAATATCTGTAAATGTCAGTAACCTCAAGTTGTTAAATATTAGCAAATCAACAATGACGCCGCAGCCAAACATATGACATGGTGATGAATAGAAGAGGAAAGAAAGATATATCCTCTAATGTCAGCCCCGTCTTTAAAGTCAGAGAAAATACTGCTGTTGTGTTGACAAATTGACATTTCCTAACTTTCTCACACACTACAGAAGAGTATTAGGGCCAGGCAGGAGAAAAATAAAAATAATATTTTAGAGGAGGAAGATTTTTTTTCATTATGCACTTTGAGAAAAAAGTCGAAATGTTGAGAAAAAAGTCGAAATGTCGAGAAAAAAGTCGAAATGTTGAGATCAATGTCGTAGTACAATTTCGAGAAAAAAGTCGAAATGTTGAGAAGAAAGTCGAAATGTCAAAGAATAATGTTAAAGTACAATTTTGAGAAAAAAGTCTAAATGTATTTCAACTTTATTCTCGAAATTCCGACTTTATTCACGAAATTTCGACTTTATACACGAAATTTCGACTTTATTCTTGAAATTGTATTTCGACATTAATGTCGACATTTCGACTTTTTTTCTTAAAATTGTATTTCAACATTAATCTCGACATTTCGACTTTTTTCTAGAAATTGTATTTCGACATTATTCTCGACATTTCAACTTTTTTCTTCAAATTGTATTTCAACATTGCACAATAAAAAAAAATCGTAATGTCGACATTTCGACTTTTTTCTTGAAATTGTATTTCAACATTATTCTCGACATTTCAACTTTTTTCTTGAAATTGTATTTCAACATGGCACAATAAAAAAAAAATCTTCCCCTCTCAAATATTTTTTCTCCTGCATGGCCCTAGTACGCAATTTTATTATGTTAAAGGTTTTCTCTTATCCCCACTTTTCTGCAGTTTTGGGATGATCCATGATGGGGAAGGGAACCCCTGTCGTAAGACGGAGGGCAACATCATGTCCCCCACGCTGGCGGGGAACAACGGCGTCTTCTCCTGGTCCACCTGCAGCCGGCAGTACCTGAGCCGCTTCCTTGGGTAGGCCTCACCGCCGTCCCCTGGATCAGCCGCCGGGGCCTCGCTGCCCCCCCCTGACTAACCCCGGTGCGTTGTTCTCACCAGAACAGCCCAGGCTTCCTGCCTCGGGGACGAGCCCAAGCAGATCGGCCAGTACAAGTATCCCGAGCAGCTTCCCGGACAGCTGTACGACGCAGACACGCAGTGCAAGTGGCAGTTCGGCTCCAAGACCAAACTGTGCAGCCTGGATTTTGTTAAGGTAGCATTTCCTAACTTTCCTAACACATCTTTGTTTGACTTTCAATGCTCCACTATGTTTGTTGTTTTTAAGTCATGACTAAACCTGAACGATTTAGGTTTTTTTTAGTGAGTCGAGTGTCCTTGAATCTCTCCAATACTGAGCAGAATACAAAGTTAGCATGAACCATAATATATCCATAATATCCCACCATATCGTACATCCCTGTGACCAATAGGGAGGCCAGATATTTACTGCCAGACCAGATGAACCATGATCTCTAGGAATAATCTTCTCCCAGGCTACCAGGGGTCGTTCTAAGATTATACATTAATTTTGCTGCATTTATTTTATTAATGAGGTAATACTTTTCCAGAGGTTGTCGTAAAGAATTTTTTACGACTTCCGATGCTCGGCTCAGCAGTTTTTCCAAATGTTCACCATTATTTATGAACACTTATGGTTTTATTCACTTATATTTATTTACTGGATTTAGCCAGGGTCTGTATGTAACGATGGGCGGAGCCTGACGGGAACACGCCCACTGCACGTCAGTCAAAGTTAGCAGATGTTTTTCGATCCCCACCGAAACATCTGTAAAGCTGCCGTCAGACATGAACAGCTGGATGTACCGCTTGGACTTGACGCCGAAACAAAAAAAATTACCATGTTTGGCCGACGCTGGGTTCGTGAAAGCGGACGGTTGCGACTGTCAATCAATCACATTACAAATACATTTAATACTTTATATAAAATCACCTGGTGTGGTACAAAAACAATCCACCCCCGCAGAATTGTCATGGGTGAGAAATCAAACCATTCAGGCCAACATTTGTTTTGTTTTTTGCCTTGCCTTGTTTTTTTAACAAGGCAAGGCAAGGCAGGGCAAGGAAAAGGGAAAGGGAGGGAAGGGAAGGAAGGGCAAGGTTAGGCAAGGCAAGGCAAGGGAAGGGAGGGGAAAGGAATGGAGGGCAAGGCAAGTTTAGGGAAGGGAAGGGAGGGGAAAGGAAGGGAGGTCAAGGTTAGGGAAGGGAGGGCAGGGCAAGGGAAGGGAAGGGAGGGGAAAGGAAGTGAGGGCAAGGCAAGGGAAGGAAAGGCAGGGCAAGGTAAGGAAGGGCCAGGCAAGGTTAGGGAAGGGAGGGGAACAGAAGGGAGGGCAAGGCAAGGTTAGGGAAGGGAGGGCAGGGCAAGGGAAGGGAGGGGAAAGGAAGGGAGGGCAAGGCAAAAGTAGGGAAGGGAAGGGAAAGGAGGGCAAGGCTAGGCAAGGTAAGGCAAGGGAAGGGAAGGGAGGGGAGGGGGAAGGAAGGGAGGGCAAGGTTAGGGAAGGGAGGGCAGGGCAAGGGAAGGGAGGGGAAAGGAAGTGAGGGCAAGGCAAGGGAAGGAAAGGCAGGGCAAGGTAAGGAAGGGCAAGGCAAGGTTAGGGAAGGGAGGGGAAAGGAAGGGAGGGCAAGGTTAGGGAAGGGAAGGGAGGGCAGGGCAAGGCAAGGTTAGGCAGGGCAAGGCAAGGTTAGGGAAGGGAGGGCAAGGCAAGGGAAGGGAGGGGAAAGGAAGGGAGGGCAAGACAAGGCAAGGGAAGGGAAGGGAGGGAAAAGGAAGGGAGGGCAAGGCAAGGGAAGGGAGGGCAAGGGAAGGAAAGGTAAGGCAGGGCAAGGCAAGGTTAGGGAAGGGAAGGGAGGGGAAGGAAGGGAGGGCAAGGTAAGGCAGGGCAGGGCAAGGCAGGGCAATACAGGGCAAGGCAAGGGAAGAGAGGGCAAGGCAGGGCAAGACAGGGAAAGGCTAGGCAGGGCAAGGGAAGCCAAGGCAAAGCAAGTTTATTTTATTAGCACAATTCAACAACAAGGTGCTTTACAGAGACATTAAAACATCACATAGTTAAAATAAAAAGCACAATATAAAATGTAAAACTAAAAAGAAAGAAATAATAACAATTTAAAAATCACTAGTTCAAACATGATCCATGTGGAAGTTAGACGGTCGGTGTTTGGTCTCAGCTAATTGTTAGCATTCTGATTGTCCTGTTTTTTATGGACCAGTAATCTTCACCCATTTACTATTTATGTTTCTCCTCTCCTGCGCCGAGCCTCCGGTAATGAGGCGGGGGGGTGAAACGCTTCTCCACTGCGCTAATGATCCACTGCCATACAGGCTTTTTATTAACTGGACTGATTTTTGCACAGAAACCTGAAACCTCCCACATTTGAACCTCCAATAAAGTGCATTTCAGTCCTTTAACCGCCCCCCCTCCAACACAACCACGCCCAGAGTTATTATTGTCTTGATGTAATGCTTTTGTGCTCGGCGCATTCAGAGATGTTCATTCACATGTAAATGTTTAAAACACAGCCTCTTCTTTCACGACGCTGCTGGGAAAATGACTTTCCAGATACTATATTGATGGATTAGTTCACACGGCGTCACCTCGGCCGCTCACCACCTCCCCGGATCGCGGTGTTTCCCCAACAGAGGATCAAACACCTCGTCTGCGGCGGTGCGACCCGTGTTCGGGGCGGTGGGAGGTAAATTAACCTGCCGGCTGATTAACAGCTCGGGGCAGTCCTTCACACATGTTCGCCCCTTTTTATTTGCCTTGTCCTTCAGAAAGCTGGCACTTCTGTCACCCACCTGCTCGATGCCCAAGAGACAGATATAATAATAATAATAATAATAATAATAATAATAATAATAATAATAATAATAATAGTAATAATAATACATTTAATTTGTTAGGCGCCTTTCATGGCACTCAAGGTCACCGTACAACAATCAAAATACAAAAAACACAATTTAAACAATAGAGAACAGCAAAGTTTGCAGCAGAATGCAAAAGACCACGTAAGTTGTAGTCTTAAAGAAAAATAATATGATTCCAAACTAAAACTTCTACAAATATCTGTTTTATTTAAGTACGAACAAGTACAAGTACAACTTCTTAAGTCCATAACCCCATGCACCACGTACTTTATACCTCTACTCTGCACTTTATAGCTGTGACACTTTACATAGACACTTTCACTTTAGCCTGCTGCTTTAACTTATAACAGTAACTTATAAACTATAAATGTAAAAATACTATGAAATGTGTTAAGTGGTTGGTTGTATCATCGTGATATTGGTTATATTATTGTACTTTTGTATTTTTTTAACTGAACATTGTATTACTCTTAAACTTGCTTGTTTTTATATATATATATATATATATATATATATATATATTCTAGCCGGGGGGACTGCCAATGGGAATTAGCCAATAGGCTACATTTGGGTGCATCTGCTTTTATTTTTGTAAAATGCATAATGATGTGCACTGTCCCTCCTTATCAAATAAAATAAATTGAAATTGAAATAATTTTGGGTAAAATATGAAAAAAGAAAAAAGACAAAACAGAAACAAATATTCGGACACCGGCACTAAAAACTGGATGTCTATATTATATATATTACTAAATACCACGTTTATCAAAAGATTTGGTTGCTGTCATTGTTTTTGCTGTAAATTACATTTTAGTCTTTTATTTAGAAACATAATCAGAAGATTATTTCAGATAACAGTTGTGCAGGAGGACAGAGCATGAAACCGTGGAGTCGTGTCTCCTGCCCCGTCCCTCGTCCCCCCGGGCTTTGCCTCATCGCCAGCTGGGCGGGCTGCCAGCCCCGATCCGGCTCCTCCCCTTGGCTCGGTCGCTCGCTCTGTCTCTGTTTTGTGGGGTCAGATGACACATACAATTATAGCCTTTTTCATTAAAGAAATGCAGTGATTAGATTTGACACAGAGGCTTTGTGCCGGAGCCTATCTGAGGGTTTATCGAGCGGCTTGATGGTGGTCCTGGCTATAAGCAGGGCCCCGGCTGATTATGAGAGGGGGGGGAAAGGAGGGAGAAATCAAACTGATGACAACTAAACTCCTTTATTTATAAACTTGTGATTGTGTGTGTGTGTCATGTTTGACAGGACATATGCAAGTCGCTGTGGTGCCACCGCTCAGGACACCGATGCGAGACCAAGTTCATGCCGGCTGCAGAGGGAACCAGCTGTGGTCCGGACATGGTGAGACCCGAGCTGTCAGACCTGGGCCTGCTGGTTTTCACAGCATCATAACTCTAAAATGGGACAGAAGATATCATAACAAACTAACAGGAGTAGTATTATTAATTGGAAAGCTGGTTTACAGTAAAGAACTCAACATATATGCAAACACACCTTCAACAGGTGTTTAAGGCAAGGCGAGTTTATTTGTAAAGCACAATTCAACACCAGGTCATTCAAAGTGCTTTACATCAACATTAAAAGCGGCAAGACACAATTAAACAGTAAATGACAAATAAAATAAAATAAAATGATAAGAATAGAGGTAAAATAGAGTAGTAGAGTACAGCAGGTACATCTCATTCTTACAATGGCAAGAATTACGTCTATACGGTCAAATACGGTGGCCGAAACGCTGCAAATAAAAAGAAACACCGCTGCAAATAAAATAAACGCTTTGCAAATATAAAGAAACGCCGCTGCAAATAAAAAAAACAACGCAAATAAAAAAGCCACAACGGAAGTGAATTACTGGGGACTATTTTTGCTGATGCACCAGTGTTTTTTACGCGAGAGGAGAAAAAGAAGACGAAGAGGACGTAAGTGAAAAGGAAGAAATAAGAAGAGCGAGGAATAAGAAGAACAACGAAGGAGAAAATAAGTGAAAAGGTTAGTGTTCAACGTCGCTACATGTAATTTTTAATGTGCAACACCGGTGCATCGGCAAAAATAGTCCCCGGTAATTCACTTCCGTTGTGGCTTTTTTATTTGCGTTGTTTTTTAATTTTATTTGCAGCGGGGTTTCTTTTTGTTTGCAGCGTTTCTTTTATTTGCAGCGGGGTTTCTTTTTGTTTGCAGCGTTTATTTTATTTGCTAAGCGTTTATTGTATTTGCAGCGGCGTTTGTTTCTGTTTGCAGCGTTACTTTTATTTTCAGCAATGGCGGGTCTCGGCCACCGTAGTCAAAACATACAAAGACCGGATCAAATACAGTATTACAAAAGTAATCTGTAACAATTTGTACGGTGAATTAAACCAATTTGACAATTCTATGCCCCAATGCCTGTTTCCAGGTCTTATTTCACACAACTAAAGGTCACAGTTATCATGCAGCACGTTTTCTAAACATGTCACAAAGTGCAGCAGCTAAAAATGATTATAAACTCAAGTAAGACAAATTAATCAAAGATAAAATACTACAAAATCACTAAAATCGGTGCAGCTAGTCGTCTTTTCCTCATGCTTATGTCTTAGCCTATCCATGTCAGAGTGCAGTAGTTGCAGTTACGAGCTCGAGCGGCGTCTGGACTGGATCACATTCTTTATATCGTTGAAGGCGGAATTTGCTTGAGTCGTGCTGAAGCCAAGAGTTTCAACATCACAACGTTTCCGTTGGGGTGCAGCTTCAGTCTTTCTCAGATCTGTTGGGGGAAAAAGGTCCAGACTGAGCGGAATCCATCACCATCAGAACATAGTTTATGTGATGGATGTTGAATAAGATGTTTCCTCAAAGCAGACACAAACCTCTAAAGAAAAATAGCTTTCTGTCTTCAAGAGGAACATGTGAGGAGACGTGTGTTACTAATGTTTTGGAAATAACGACATTACAGGGCATTAAAGGACATCGAAGGACATTAAAGGACATTAAAGGTCATTGAAGGACATTGAATGACATCAAAAGACATTAAAGGATATTGAAGGACACTGAAGAACATTGAAAGACATTGAAAGACATTAAATGACATTAAAGGACATGGAAGGACATGGAAGAACATTAAGGGATTAAAGGATAGCGGATTCAGCCCAGATGTTGTACACTAATAATGTTGAAACAGTTTTTGAGACTTCAAACTGAAAATAACCCGTTAAAAATAGTTAAAGGAGCATGAGGCTCCTTCTAAGAAATGAGACTCTCTAGCGCCACCCTTCACCACGACGGCCGTTGGGGGTACTGCAGCCAACAGTGAAGCCGGCACGGGAGAACGGGGAGAACGTGCATGCAGCGTCATGTGACGTCACATCCGCAGGACAGCGCGGGAAACTCGGACCCAGCACTGTAGCACATTTTGCAGCACACAGACTGTTCAAGGCAACGGAGAGATACACTAGAACAGTGATTCCCAACCTTTTTTCCTTGTCCCCCCTACTTGTGTCTAAGACCAGCCAGGCCCCCCGACCCGTACGTACTAGCACCAAAATAATCTTTATTTGAAAAAATTAACATTAATTATGTTTTTTGATACATTTCTCTTTGGTTTACTCTATACATATGACTTTGTTTTTTCTCCAATGTCACCAATGTATAAAATACGCACAAAAGGACATAAAAGGACATAAAAATATTTCTGAAAAATGTCTCTTTTAATATGAGACCAAATTTTTTTAAACATTTTTCTTTAAAAACCTTTTGGAGTAAATTAAATGTTGAGTAATGATATAATAATAAGGAATGAAATCATTTCCTGTGTTTTCAATTCAATTCAATTCAATTTTATTTATATAGCGTCTAATACAACAGATGTTGTCTCTAGACGCTTTCCAGAGATCCAGAACATGAACATGAACATAAACATAAACATAAACATAAACCCCCGAGCAATTATTACATAAACAATGGCAGGTTAAAACTCCCATAGTGGGAGAAAAACCTTAAGCCAAACAGTGGCAAGGAAAAACTCCCCTTTAGGAGGGAAGAAACCTTGAGCAGGACCAGGATCATAAGGGGGGACCCTCCTGCCGAAGGCCAGACTGGGGGAGTCAGGGACGTCGACAGCACACAGCAGGCAGGTGGAAGCAGCAGCGGTCAATGTTTGTCACTGTGTGTCACTAGTGTATAAAAAACCCAAAAAATATTCAAGACATTCATAAATTGTTCCTAACAATGTCTTAAGAATGACTCGCAAATAATAATATACAACTAATAATAATTTTTACAATTGCATAATTTCAAAGCAGACAAAGTTTTGCGCCCCCCCCAGAGATCTCTGGCGCCCCCCCAGGGGGGGCCCGGACCCCAGGTTGGGAGACACTGCACTAGAGGGCTCATTCTTTTATGTTTGGAACGCTTCATCTGACATTATTACTAGAAAACTTAAAACGTTTACAAATTTTTTTCATAAATCCTGCCTCAAGCTCCTTTAACAAGCAGGACCAAAATGGAGACACAGAGAAGGAAAGGGGAGAATAATTAGTCATGTATAAATATTGATATTCAACTTTACCATTATGATCAAAAGTTTCCGTCACTCTTAGCGAGAGCTTTGATCAGGCTTGACATCTGAGGTGATATCTGGGTTTGTGCTGATGAACTGAAGCGAGAGGAGAATAAGAATGAGCTCTTGTACTCTACCAAAGCTTCGTCCCACTGCTGCACGTTTCTAACAGTGTTTCCTCGTCTGTGCCAAGACGGGAAAGAGTGATCCTCCGCAGACCTCACGTCCGTCGTGGATGTAAATGCACAAACACGTAAACATTTGGAAAAGAGGACGAAGTTGCAACAAACCACTTGTTGAACGTGGAGCTGAAGCGCCGCCGTGGAGCGGTTTTGTGTCGAAGCTGCACTTTGCAACAGCTGCTTCGCGTCGCGGCCGGCTGAACTCCGGGACCTGCTTCCTCCCGTCTGACCCCGGTTTTCCTGAACTCTGACAACTGCAGACACGGGTTCATCCGGGCCGCGTGGCTCCTGCAGCTTTATTTAACCCTTTACTGAGCCGCCGGCCTCAGGCCTCGGCTCTCATATCACCTGCCTAAAGTTGCTTTCGTCAACGAAAATTATGAATAAATATCGTCGTCAACGAACCTTCATCACCTGAGGAAAACGAGACGAGATGCAACGAAAAGGCTGGTACGGAAGAGTATTAGGGCCATGCAGGAGAAAATATTTGAGAGGGGAATATTTTTTTTTATTGTGCACTTTGAGAAAAAAGTTTAAATGTTGAGAAAAAAGTTAAAATGTCAAGATTAATGTTTTTTTTTTTTTTTAAGATTTTTTTGGGCTCCAGTGGCCCTTTATTGAGATGCAGACTGGAAAGGGGTAGAGAGAGAACGGGGAAGACACGCAGCAAAGGTGCGCGGGCTGGATTCGAACCCGCGACCGCTGCAGGAGGACTGTAGCCTCAGTATATGAGCTGCCGCTTAACCCACTGCGCCACCGAGCGGCCCAAAATGTTGAGATTAATGTTGAAATACAATTTAAGCTTAACCCAAAGACAAACTAAAATTGAAACAGGCTGACAGAAAAGTTCAGTTTGTTAGTTTGGTTTCTCTCCTTTGCCTCAGCTGGAAGAAGCTTTTTATTACAAGATCGAGGAGTGATGGTGGTGTATGTGAGATTATATAATTAGGTAAGGGTGTGTTGCACAATAGAAGAGTGTGTGTGTGTCCAGGTGTGGTGCTGGGAATTTTTCTCCAAACCATGACGCCGAGGCAAGACAGCCGGGCACTGATGAAAGAAAAGAAGTGTTTTTTTTTTGTTCTTCTGTTTCATTTCCTTGTTTCTATTGTTTCCTCCAGTGGTGTCGGAGGGGCCAGTGTGTGAAACACGGGGACCTCGGCCCCAGGGCCGTCCACGGCCAGTGGTCGGCCTGGTCCCACTGGTCCGACTGCTCCCGGACCTGCGGAGGGGGGGTCATGCACCGGGAGAGATCCTGCAGCAGCCCCAGGTACCTGAACACACCTGAACACACCATGAATGCACCTGTACACACCTGTACACACACCTGAACACACATGAACACACATGAACACACTGGCCACGGTTACATGATGTTTTTTAATTCGGAATTAATTATTTTGAATTAAATAATTCCGAATTAAACTATTTTCCTTTGAGTTTACATGGAAATAGTAATTCTGAATTGAGGTTTACATGGAAAACACGTTTGATCGGCTTTATCCAATTCCTCTTCAGGTCTGGGGTTGGGAAGGTTCTGATTGGATAGGGGGGGGACCGGAAGTTAAACTACGGGAAGAAAAACAAACTTAGCCGCTACAACTTTGAAAAGCTCACAATTTTGATGTTTCCTGTTTCCATCTGTTCTTTTAATTATTTCCAGGTCCTCTAAGCTATTTATTAAATAAATGGTCTCTGCTCTTGACCAGCGTTTACTGCGTGCTGCATCTTGAAACTTTGTTTGGAAAACAAGCCCAGCACGGAATATAAGCGTCATGGAGACAGACGGGCGAGGGAACGAGCAGAAAGAAAGACCGGAATTAATTTAAAGAGGAATGAGTGTATACATGATCGCGTAATTACTCTATTCGGATTTAAAATCGGAATAAACAAGCCACTTACTTCGGAATTACCGGTAAGTTTAATTCGGAATGGCCATTTTCATTCGTAATTAGGTGTTTACATGGTCATTTTTACTCATTTTAAATTATCATTAATTCTGAATTAAAGAGGAATTAAACTTCCCATGTAAACGCCCTGACTGATGCATCACCTCCAGGCTCGTGCTTCAGGTCAGATTCAGCCGCCGAGCAGTCGACCGTCTGATTCATGTTGTCACGCAGCAGACGGTCAAACTGTTGCATTGTGGGCCAGGAGGAACTTCTGAAGCCCTTCGGTCCCAAAAGCCTTGCTTTCTTTCTGAACACCTGAACGAGCTTCATGCCAGACTTCTGTCAGCGCAACACACACACACACACACACACACACACACACACACACACACACACACACACACACACACACACACACACACACACACACACACACACACACACACACACACTCAGCCAAGCATGCGGTGATAACAGCCCTCATCTGTCAGGCTGACGGCCCAGACAGACAGACGGATTACCCCCCCCCCCCCCCGTCCTAATAGCATCCTCTCTTCTCTGGGAGCTGCCAGGAAAGTGGGCTGTTGTCCAGCGTCGCTCCTCGCTCGCTCACCGGGGGATTCACCTCCGCGCTCAGACCCGGGTCTGACAGGCCGTATCTCTCTCTGAGCACCGACCTGTGTGCATGTCAATACAAGCGCAACAGATCCTGGCGTCTAATGCGTTTCACAACAGACCTGCAGCCCCCGGAGCTTCATCAAAAGCTCTTTAACTGCTTTAATTTTCATGCAAGTTGACCTTGTGGCGCTTTTCCACCAGTACCTACTCAGCTCGGCTCTCCTCCACTCGGTTTGGTTCTTTTCCACCAGGGGTCCAACGTGCCGAGTAGATACTTTACTCCACGGGCCTCATTTATCAACCGTTTGTAGAAAAAGTTCTAAATTCTGTCGTAGAAATGAAATTTAGAATGTGTGTAAGTACAAAAAAATCCGGATTTATCAAACGTGCGGACACCAGTCGTACGCACATCAGTGATGATAAATCCCACCTGTTCTTAACTGCCATGCTCGTGCACGGTTACCGTCATTTGCATTCAGAAACGCCTCCAATTGACCATATATGGTAGCAACAACAGCTCCCGGTTGGAGGTTTTCAAACTTTATTGAACAAAATTCTGTAGAGTTTACAACAAAAGGCAAATGAAACAAAATAATCAATTATCTACAGATATTCAACATTTGGGGGGATGGAGAGCAAAAAAAAAAGATACATTTACTGACAAGCAATGGGAAGTGTATTAATAAAAATTAAGAAACAAAGACATCGTTTCATATAAGCTTTTGGCAATATCGTTTTTTTCATGCATCAGTTTTAGAATTAAAAAGGGATCTAGACGGGCGATAAAAACATTAAAAAGCATCGCCGCTTGAAGCTTCTCTTACTCTCATTTTTTAACTTGATATTGAACACAAGCCACAGACCCAGCAGCACATCTATCATCTCCTCCAGGTTCTACATCTTTAGTGTTGTTGTCTTCTTCATTTAGATACACAATCAAATACATCACAGCAGCTTCTCCAACCTCCTACTTCTTCAGGTGCTGAATTTTAATGGAAAAGAAACCAGGACAAGTTGAGATGAGAAGAGCCAGGTAGGTTCTAGTGGAAAAGTGCCATAAGTATTGAGGGAAATAACGCTCTACTCAGATGACCCAGCTTTCCACCAGTCCCTAAATGCACCGCGTACGGACGAATCTGTTAGGCTTCTTGAAGAAAAGAGTCTCAAAACCATTTGTGCGTATTTAACGATTTGTGTGTGTAGGAGGCTTTTTGAATTCGTAATTGTTTTGTCCGTAACTTTGAGCAAGTTACGCACACACAGATCTAATTATATGCACGGATCAAGTACTACACGCAAATGTTTTGAGTGGATTTTGTCTCCACAGTGAGTGAACCAACGTGGTTTCCTCATGTTGTCCAAGTGGTCTCGAAACATTGTTGCCTGGGGTTGGAAGATCATTGGGCTCATCTGATTCTGACATAGGATGAGGCAAGTTATGGAAAAGAAACCAGGCCGAGTAGAGCCGAGTAGGTGCTGGTGGAAAAGGGCCGTTAGTTGTGTCATTCGGCCCGATGATTCATGATCTCAGGCCCCGTTTACACGGAGCAAAAACGGTGGTGTTTTCATGCGTTTTGGCCGTTCGTTTACACGAAAACGAAGCTCAAAGTCACCAAAAACTATCAGTTCTGAAAACTCCGGCCAAAGTGGAGATTTTCAAAAACTCTGTCTTCACGTTTGCTTGAAAACAGAGAGAAACAGACATTTAGGCTTCAGAACGTCACATTATGAGACAGAAACGTCACCACACTGCAAAAACTCAAAATCTTAACAAGAATATTTGTCTTATTTCTTGTTAAAATGTTTAATTTTTAGTAAAAAAAAAATCTCATTAGGCCTACACTTAAAACAAGACTCATCAATGGAAAAAAGTGAAAATTTAGTTGAAACAGGTGAAAATTGTCAAATAAGTTATTTATCTGGTGATGAGTCTTGTTTTACTGTAAGTGTAATGAGATTTTTTGACTAAAAATGAGACATTTTAACTAGAGATAAGACAAATATTCCTGGTAAGATTTTGAGTTTTTGCAGTGCAGCGTAATGTGTGCGACCTGTGTTTACAATTAGTTTGTAACCGTCAATATTTTCTTGTATTTTACCTGTTTTATATTCTAAAGTCACACTTAAAAGTAACTCCACTTCTCTGTCACTCCAAACGAAAGACTCTCGTTCATCTTGGAAGTAACTGGAAGTTACTCGTGTCATTTGTTGATGTTTTTTTTCCAGGATTCTGATTGGCTAGCATGACTTTATCTTCTCGTTACACTGCCCCCTGTAGGTCTGGAAGCTCATAGCACCTTAACAGTGTATTTATGCGGGTTTGTGTAAATGATGATATTTTTCAAAACGTAGAGGAGGAAATATCCGTTTTTGTAAATACCCGGCTACGTGTAAACGTGGACTCAGTCGGCTCAGCGGTTCTCAGGGTGTCGGCCTGCTGTCAGGATTCCTGATCCGTTGTGCCGGTTCCCCCCCAGCTCTTACCTGTGCTGAGTCGTAGCCTGAGTCGTTACCCGACAGGTTCAGTCGTAGCCTGGAGCCGGTCCGGCCAGGTCGTTACCCGACAGGTTCATGCAGAGTCTGAACAGGTGTTGAGGGAAGTGAGTTCTGACCTCTTTCTTTACAAGTTGACACCATTTCCTCGGGTCTGTGGCGAGCTGCGGTGCACGGAAAAGTCCCGCGGAAAACAGGCCAAGTTCTCCCTTTTCTAGTGTGAACTTACATGCAGCAGCTGGTTTTAGGGGGGGGTTCTTCCCCACAGCGTTCATGCAGATATAAATCTGGACAAGTTGCATTCGGCGACCCTGAAACCCCGTTTGAGGGGGCGTCTGGTTCTTGGAACGAGATCCGGCTCAGAAAAGAAACCGCTCATGAAATGAAGTATACTTGACTGGTTTGATGTAGAAACTCATTCCTGCCCTTCATCTATGTCACCGCAACTTGTTAGACGTTTCCTCCAGCTCAGCGTTTAGAATCAGAATCAGAATCATGTTTATTTCGCCAGGCCAGGTCAGACAATTGACTCGGTTATTTTCACTCACTGTACAGTAAATAGGCAATAGTACGGTGGCCGAGACCCGCCATTGCTGAAAATAAAAGTAACGCTGCAAACAGAAACAAACGCTGCTGCAAATAAAAGAAACGCTTAGCAAATAAAATAAACGACGCAAACAAAAAGAAACCCTGCTGCAAATAAAATAAAAAAACGACGCAAATAAAAAAGCCACAACGGAAGTGAATTACCGGGGACTGTTTTTTGCAGATGCACCGGTGTTGCACATTAAAAATTACACGTAGCGACGTTGAACACTAACCTTTTCACTTATTTTCTCGTTCGTTTTTCTTCTTATTCCTCGCTCTTCTTATTTCTTCCTTTTCACTTACGTCCTCTTCGTCTTCTTCTCCTCTCAACGTAAAAACACCGGTGCATCAGCACAAACTTCCGTTGTCGTTTTTTTTTTTTTTAATTTGCAGCAGCGTTTGTTTCTGTTTGCAGCGTTACTTTTATTTTCAGCAATGGCGGGTCACGGCCACCGTACAATAGACAATATATCGTGTTTTCTGGAGTATAAGCCGCTACTTTTTTCATAGGTTTTGAACCATGCGGCTTATACAAAGGTTTCTATTCTGTGGATTTTTCTTCCACGCTCAGGGCGCTCTAACCGGAATTAGAATCAAAACTAAGACAAAATAAATGCAAAGAAGAATACACTACTTCTTCTTTAGCAGATAGAAGTAGAAGCAGATTTCAAACAGATAAATAGATAAATAAATATCAGTTATTTTCTCTTGGTTCTGTCCCGTTTTAATCAGCAAAGTTGCTGCCGTGTTAAAAGACACTGTTAGGAAAGGATCTATTTAGGTACAAACATGTACATCATTTACAGTTCAAAATCCTTCTGTACATGTAGTAAATATCTAATCTAACATAAATATCTGCGGCTTGCATATCTTTTTTTTAAATACAGCGGATGCGGCTTGTATGCAGGTGCGGCTTGTATATCTTTTTTTAAATTCTTTTTTAAAAATAGAGCGGATGCGGCTTATATGCTTATAGTCCAGAAAATACGGTATATATATACAATTTTATAAACATATATACAATTTTTAAAAGTATACGTTATTGACATACAGGAAGTGAAGAAGCGGGGAGACTATTTAAGTTTAAGACTTATTTAACTATTCAAGTTGATCAAATGTTTGTATTATTCTCCATACAGTACCTGTTGAAATGAAGGCTAGAGGGGCATTAATGGGAGCATTTAAAATAATGTTTTTTTTTTAAAGTACAGGTAACTAAAAAGTTACTTTTCATAGTAACTCAGTTACTAACTGAGTTACTTTTTAATGAGGTAACAAGTAAAGGTAACTAGTTACTATTTTTCAGTAACTAGCACAACACTGAGTCTGAGGCCACGTTTCCACATATTTACAAAAACTGATATTTCCCCCTTTACGTTTTGAAAAATATCCTCGTTTACACGAACCCGCATAAATACGCTGTTAAGGTGCTATGAGCATCCAAACCTACAGGGGGCAGTGTAACGAGAAGATTAAGTCATGCTAGCCAATCGGAATCCTGGAAAAAAACATCAACAAATGACACGTGTGAAGCCTGAATAATATGGTTCCGTGTTAAATCGACGGCGTAGCCTACGTAAGGTGCGCGTCGCCGCGTAGCCTACGCCGTAGTCTCTGCGTTGGTGTAACGCGGAACCATAAATCAGCCTTGACTGCCAGTTACTTCCAAGACGGAACGAGAGTCTTTGGTTTGGAGTGACAGAGAAGTGGAGTTACTTTTAAGTGTGACTTTAGAATATAAAACAGATAAAATACAAGAAAATATTGACGGTGAACAAACAAATTGTAAACACAGGTCGCAGACATGATGCTGGTGACGTTTCTGTCTCATAATGTGACGTTCTGAAGCCTAAATGTCCATTTCCCTCTGTTTACAAGCAAACATGAAAACGGAGTTTTTGAAAATCTCCACTTTGGCCAGCGTTTTCAGAAATGATCGTTTTTGGTGACTTTGAGCTTCGTTTTCGTGTAAACGAACGGCCAAAACGCATGAAAACACCACAGTTTTTGCTACGTGGAAACGGGGCCTGAGACAACGTGATGGGATCGGGACATCTCTAGTCATAACTGTCACTTCTCATGAAAAAACTGCTGCCTTAACCACCGTCTAGTTTTGTTTTCATCCAACAATATAGTTTCTAAGAACAGGCACATTTGAGAACAAAAGGAAACACACTTTCTTCCTCTCATTTGGGGCCTTTTGTATCAGATAACGATCAGCTTTAAAGGCCGGTTAGTCGGCTGCAGGCGAAGCTTCGCTGCACCAACGTTCCCCGGCTCTGGTTGCAGGGAACAATGCTTCCTTAATTGCGTGAAGCAGGAAACTGATGAAGGTGTACGTTTTCCTGCGCGCTGGTTATCAGCCGCTTGTTTGTGCCCTCGGTAAAGAAGAGAAGTTCCCATCTCCGGACCACAATAGACTCAAATAAGAGCCTTAAACTGCACAGATCTGTTCCACCACTTGTGCTTCACTTTCGCCGTATCGGCTTTCACATTTGAACATTTTTCTACCGCACAGTCACAGTCAGCTCTCGTTTGAGCCGCTGTTTCTCTTTTTTTGAAGGTTTATTTTTGTTTTCAGCTTTTTCAGCGTGTTTGAAATGTTTTGAATGCAGGTTTTCTCGTGGGATCTCATCACATTTCTTCCTGTTTTCATCGTCCCGTCTCAACAACTGTTAAAGAAGCCTCTTTAGAAGAAATGACCCCCCCCCAATCATCCTCTTTACTCCACTCCTTCATCTCCCCTTACTTACAGCAGAGCAGATAGCGATCTGTCTCAGCCGGGTCGTCTGCTAATCCCTGCCAGGGATCAAAGCCGTTTTCAGGGGCGGCTCGCCCTCATATGATACACATTATGCACCATAACTGCTGGACCGAAAAAGGGCCGCCGAGCCTTTTAAACCCGGTTACCTGTCAGCCTTATTTATCATCCCTGTGGCACCGGAGGAAGCTTTGTAGCAGCAGCTGCTGAAAGAACAGAGTAAAACCGCTAAACGGTGAGTTTAGGAGGGATGGAGGAGGGATGGAGGAGGGATGGACGGCAGGTCAGGGACTAATATAACGCCACGAGTTCATGCCACGGGTCCATCTATTGAATTGAATTGAAATTTTACTTCGACATGAAACAGTAGTGAAAACAAAACAAATCAATAATATTCAATAATAAATAAATGTAAATAAGAAAAAAAAAGACAAAAATATAAATAAAAACATGCATCCATCATAATTAACATGCTCGAAAAGGAGTAGGAAGAAATAAAAACTTTAATTAAATTAAATTAAATCCTACCCCCTAAACTCTATTTCATTATAATCAAAGATAATTTAATTTTTATACAAAAAACAAAAGATATCTATATACACATATATGACACACACACACACACACACACACACACACACACACACACACACACACACACACACACACACACACACACACACACACACACACACACACACACACACACACAAACATACATATATACACATACACATGCACTTTTTGGATGAGATACATCATACATATATATACATACACACACATATATATATATATATATATATATATATATATATATATATATATATATAGGGCCCTCGTGCGTGAGCGTAGCGCGCGCGAAATTTTTTTGGGTTTTTCGGGTCGGATCGGGTGTCTATATGCGCAATTTTAACTCTCCAATTATCAAAATACTGGATACCTTCCCCTGCCTCATCATCATCTCTTGCCTCGACGCGGGGCCCCACGGCTGCTTGAGACCCGGTCGGATCGGTGATTTTTGTAACAAATGTATCAAACGAGCCTTTCAGAGAGGCATTAAACTCTTCCATTTTCTTTAGTTTTTTTCTTTTTTCATTCCCTGATGGAAATTTCCGGAATCTGTCTCGTTCTCTCGACATTGTGTGACAGTTTGTTCCAACTCCACCGTCTGGATCAGAGCAGCTTGTGTCTGCGCTTGGTCTGATCAGTTGTATTGAGCAACACACATGCGCATCATTGCACATATATTTATTGATACGCACAGACTAGTACACATTTAGGTCTGTAATGGAACGTGACTGTTGATATTTATTAGGGAAAAAACGAAAAAAAAAAAAAAACGGCACGTAGCGCGAGGCCCCTTGGGGCACGAGGTCGCACGGTTCGCACACCCCTTGTGGCAGCCCTGTATATATATATATATATATATATATATATATATATATATAAAATCTATTGCTAAGACAAGTGCATGTATAGTGCGTTGATCTCCACTAATCTCTGATTTGCTGTAGCACGATCCCTCTGCTCCTAATCTGAACACGACAACAAGGATTAGCCTGAATCTTTTCCTTAATTTCATATTCAATCTTAAAACTGAACTGTCTGGATGTTCTGGGCTTCGTCCCAAACACCGACATCAGAGCCAAGATGCTCGGGATGGTTCGGCCCTTGAATACAAATCTGAACCTGCTTCTGCAGACGTCACGCTGTGGTTTAGTTCTACGGTGTGCTGTTTTAAAATCTAAACAAAACACAAAAAAGAAACGGCTGCTTCTTTATGTTGTTTCTGCAGACACTTCTCTTGCAGGAAGGATTCACGCATCATGGTTTTTGAAAAAGCTCTGTGGGAGCAGCCTGCTGTGTTTCCACGGAGGCTGCTTCAGAAGAGAAAGACTCTTCTCATCCTCTCATCCTCTCTTCCATCAGCTGCCTCTCCTCTCCTCCTTTCATGGGAGACAAGCTGCTGCGTCACATTCAAACAGTCGGTTTAGTTCTCGTCAGCAGGGCAGGAAGTGTAGGTTTGTGTTGTGGGCAGCCTGGGTCTCGGTACGCTTGTAAATGTCTCTGGTCGTTTAAAAACAGAAGCCCAGCAGATGAATGTGGCTCCACTTGCAAGGCAAGGCAAGTTTATTTGAATAGCACAATTCAACACAAGGTAATTCAAAGTGCTTTACATCCACATTAAAGGCGGCAAGACACAATGAAACAGTAAATAACAAATACAATGAAATAAAATGATAAGAAAGGAGGTAAAATAATTAGGGCTGTCAAAGTTAACGCGTTAATAACGCATTAACTTAACGTCCTTTTTTAACGCCCGATTAAGGATTAAAAAAGAAAAAAAAGCCCATTATATAATTTCTGGCAGTCGACGGCAACCGTAGCTTGAGGAAAAGTATGGCGGATTACTGCGTGAACTTTTTTGAAAAGAGAGGTAAGATTGAGAATGAAAAGGGACTTTTGAACGGCTAGATCACTTTCAAAAAGGTACCAGATGGTTCGCTGGACAAGACTAAAGTTATTTTTTTTTTTAAAGTTATTATCCTCACATCTTACATTACACAGCTGGTGTACAATTGTTTTACAATTATTGTCAGGGAGAAAGAAAAACATCAGCATGTCAAAACATAGCTGTTGCCCTATAGTTGTGTAATGTTGAAAGAAACAAAACCTGCGTATATTTATATATTTTTAAGGTAAAACGAACAAACAGAACTAACTATACACAAACACACACACACAAAAAAAAAAGAAAAAAAAAAGGGGAACAATGATGAATCAAAACAGCTTGGGCTTGTAACCAAACTACTATTTCTAAAACAATTATAATAGAAGCATACATCTTATGACAAATGACTTTAATAGCTGGTATGATGATGGAAATGTTTGTTGTTTTGAGACCAAACTACAATATTATAAGGGTTTGGATATACACACACATAAAATGATGTACGTATAAAACGCAAGAAACCTGGCAGTCCTTCAAACCAACAGAGAAATGACCGAGAAAGTAAGTAAGTGGAGACAAGTAATTTAGTTTCTAGATAATTGTGACTTTTGGAGACCCATTTTGACCATGACCTTGTGAATTTATCCATTTGTAGCCGAAGTGAGAAAGTAATCCTTTCCATTTTATATATTTCGGATTTGCGTGTACTTTCGATTTGAAATGAATTACCGTCAAAGTACGTCGAGTCTCAAATACACTTGCAGCCAAACACACGACCGATGCAGTAATAACCCCCTCGTCAAAAGCAGACAACGCTGGATAGCAGCTTGCAAAAAAGGCGCCTGCACAATTTATTTTTTGTATCACCCTGTTTTGATCCCACTGAGGAGAAGGGGATATTTTTTTAGCCTTTTATTTTCCTCCATATGACGTTAGACATAATTACATGGAGAATTTAACTGACCAATGCACTTCTTGTTCAATGTTTGTGATGCATATGGTTCATTGTTTTACATTGAGCTGCTTAAAAAAAGTAATCTTAAGTTAGTGTTTACAAGTGTAAAGTTGGGGATTACATTGTATTTAAGGAATGTTACATTCAGGTCAAACGCTTTTTTTGTGGAAAGTTGAATAAACATTGGCATAAAGCAGCATATTTGCCTTTTTTCATGTTTTTAACAGTATTAAAAACATTTTAAAAATACCTTAAGGTAATTTAGAACAGCAAAAAATGTGTGAATAAATGTGCGATTAATCGCAAGTTAACTATGGACAACACGCGATTCAAAAAATGTATCGTTTAACAGCCCTAAAGATAATAAAAAGCACACGTTTGGGCAGTAGAGTACAGTAGGTACATCAACATTAAAAGCGGCAAGACACAATTAAACAGTAAATAACAAATAAAATGAGATAAAATGATAAGAAAAGAGGTAAAATAATAAAAAGCACAAGTTGTTAAAAAGTAAGGGTAATCTCATTCTTACAATGGCAAGAATTACGTTTCTATACGGTCAAAACGTACAAAGACCGGGTCAAATACAGTATTAGATGTATTGCATGTGTAAGATCCTGGGAGGGGGTTGGGGGGGGCAGCACTAGACGTGCTGACCTCTGACCTCCCGTCGGTGAACAGATTTACCAGGCGAGCGGGACGTTTAAGCCCCCAGAGGGGGCCGCAGATTCGTTCACCTCAGACCTGTCAGATCTGCTTCTCGTCCAGTTGCTGCACAGCTGTGCAGGTTCTGAGCGATGGACGGAGATGGATGAGGATCACAGCCAGGTAGCCCATCGTCTCGATGAAGTGGAGTCCAGTAGATGGTCCGGCCTGCGTGCTGCGAGCGGGGCGACCTGACGGATGTGTAGCCGTAATCCCCCTCTGGTTGGGCCGTAAGCGCATCACCATATGGGCCGTGTTTGTCTGCTGCTCGGCCTTAATAGGATCAGGACTATGAAAACCCGGGCCAAGGCCTTCGTCTCTGCCAGGGGAATCAGGATCAGCGTCGATCTGCACACACACACACACACACACACACACACACACACACACACACACACACACACACACACACACACACACACACACACACACACACACACACACACACACACACACACACACACACACACACACACACACACACACACGCACACACACACACACCTTGAATGGCTCCGTCACTCTTGGCAGCAGCTCCTGCTGTGATTGAGTCCAGGTCTAAACGGAGGGAACGAGCAGCTGAGTTTACGGGGGAAATGCTGCTCATTGTTGCTTGTGTCGTTTAACGCAGACATTTAATACTGATGGAGAATCAGTGACTACTTTTACATGCAGTCCATAACCCTTTTCTAACCGGAATATTAGCAATAACCCGGTTTTCCACGGCCATGTAAACGCTAATAACCGCTTTAAATCAGGGCTGCTGCAAGGGGTGTGCGAACCGTGCGACCGCAAAAGGCCTCGCGCTATGGCCCGTTTTTTTTTTTTTTTTTTCAAATTTTTTTTTTTTCAATTTCTTTTCGTTTTTTCCCTTATAAATATCCACAGTCACATTTCATTACAGACCTAAATGTGTACTAGTCTGTACATATCAATAAATATATGTGCAATGATGCGCGTGTCTGTTGTTCAATACAACTGATCAGACCAAGCGCAGACACAAGCTGCTCTGATCCAGACGGGTGGAGTTGGAACAAACTGTCACACAATGTCGAGAGAACGAGACAGATTCAGGAAATTTCCATCAGGGGATGAAAAAAGAAAAAAAACTAAAGAAAATGGAAGAGTTTATTGCCTCTCTGAAAGGCTCATTTGATGAATTTTTTACAAAAATCACCAATCCGACCGGGTCTCAAGCAGCCGTGGGGCCCTGCGTCGAGGCAAGTCAAATGATGATGAGGCAGGGGAAGGTATCCAGTATTTTGCTAATTGGAGAGTTAAAATTGCGCATATAGACACCAGATCCAACCCGAAAAACCCAAAAATTTCACCGGCGCCCCCGGCCATTTCGCACAGGGCCTCGCAAATCTCCCAGACGGCTCTGCTTTAAATAACCGGAATTTGCTCATATTCCGGTTTTTAAAAACCCTAAAATGACCCCTGGGTTCCTCCTTTTCTAACCTGAATATTTGGTCATGTAAACGCCTAACGGGATTTCCCCATCAAAAGGAACAGGAATTTGTTTTCTGCGCATGTTCTTTTCTCAAGGAATCCTGGTCTTTTGAGTCCAGGAAGTTCTTATAAACACGGAGAAACGCAAGACCAGGAGGAGACTAATCACTTCATAAATGTAATGAAGGATATGAACATTTTGCCATTTGTAGACGGTAGAAAGTACCGGCATAGCGACATTTACAAAAAGGTGAGAGAAAAGTTGCGCGAAGCAGGATTTGTAGGAACGCCAGACCAGATCAAGCTCCGCTGGAAGACGCTGAAAAAGGAGAACTACCGGCCGAGAAATAAAACGGTACCAGCGGGTCCGATTATCCGCTGTGCTGCTGTTATTGTTGTTGTTTTGGATTTGGATACAGGAAGAAGAAGCAGAAATGAGGGGAATTGCGTCATGACGTTTCCGTGCGTCGCTGGTTTGATCCAGATCCCAAATGATTAATTACCATGTACAGGACTGTCTCAGAAAATTTGAATATTGTGATATTGTGATAAAGTTCTTTATTTTCTGTAATGCAATTAAAAAAACAAAAATGTCGTACATTCTGGATTCATTACAAATCAACTGAAATATTGCAAGCCTTTTATTATTTTAATATTGCTGATCATGGCTTACAGTTTAAGAAAACTCAAATATCCTATCTCAAAAAATTTGAATATTCTGGGAATCTTAATCTTAAACTGTAAACCATAATCAGCTATATTAAAATAATAAAAGGCTTGCAATATTTCAGTTGATTTGTAATGAATCCAGAATGTATGACATTTTTGTTTTTTTAATTGCATTACAGAAAATAAAGAACTTTATCACAATATTCAAATTTTCTGAGACAGTCCTGTATACAGGGATAACCCTGTTTGCTCACTAATGGAAACCTATTATTCCCAATGTTTCAGTAACCGGAATATTGACCGTAACCCCAATTTTGACTGCATGTAAACGTAGTCATGTACCAGACATGACCCTCGATGCGTCTCCTAGTTGTCAGGTTTACCGTTTCTGACGGCCGCTGCTCCTTCTTCCTCCAAAAGAGGGTTTCGCTGCTTTTTAACCCTCTGGACTGTTCCAATCAGACCCAGTCGGGTTCCCCGAGCTGTGCGTGTGTGCGTTTGTGTGTCTTTGTGTGCGCTAGCCACTTCGGTAAACAAGCCAAATCAATTTTCCCTGTTGGTGGTGGAGCTGGAATGCCTGGCATGAGCGGAGGAGCCTGGGAAGACGGACACGGCCGACTCCACATCCCTCCGTCTGAAACATGTCTTTTTATTGTCTCGGTGACAAACGCCGAACCGCCGTTATGCTGAGTTTTTAAAACATGTTGTTCCGAAACCGGATTCTTTGAACTTTCCCACTTCCTTCGTGTTCTGGAAGTTCAAGATTAAAACTCTCGTGTTTCATAATTATATGAGTTTGGGACAGAATGGAATCCAGAATATCCCATCAAAGATGCTAATTACAGCGTCAGATAGACATGCGGGAACAACTAATATTGATTTGTAACTGCGGTTCTGCCAGTTCCGTTTCCACGGAGCAAATACTCCATCCTCCGTAACCATAGCAACACTAGGTGGCTTGTGTAATGAATATGCTGTTCCTGGAAACTTCCTCGGGTGCAAGGAGTTTAGTTTGTATTAGTTTTAGTTTCTTTTTTATTGTTTTTAGTTTATTTTTTACTTGTTTTAGTTTAGTTTTTGTTTATTTTTTATCAGTTTTACTTTATTTTATATTATTTTTAGTTTTTTTTAATTCGTTTTAGTTTAGTTTTTATTGGATTTAGTTAAGTTTTTATTGGTTTTTATTAGTTTTTGTTTACGGTATTTTTTATTGGTTTTAGTTTATTTATATTGGTTTTAGTTTATTTTTTATTAGTTTTAGTTTTGTTTTTATTAGTTTTTGTTTATTTTTTATTAGTTTTAGTTTATTTTTTATAATTTTAGTTTAGTGTCTATTAGTTTTAGTTTTTGTAGGATGAGGTGTAGGAGTCTCTAAAAGGTCAGAGTAAGAGTTATTGTAATAACAACTTGAAACGTAACGCTGTTTTTATTTTAACGTATGAGGACAAAAGCACAGCCGTGTGTATAATTCAAATACTAAACTCCAAAAGTCTGTAGTCTGAAACTATGCAGTAAACAGTTTACGGGGCTTCAGGAGGAACAAGTGTGTGGAGGCTTTTAGATCCGACCCGTTACCATCCCTGATAAAGACCTGGTGGTCCGCCGGACCAATGCATGATGGGAGAGGTGGTTCCATCTGGAACATGAGTGAAGGAGCGATGACTTCTGATGAAAACAAACAAACTAAGGCCCTGTTTCCACGTAGCAAAAACGGTGGTGTTTTCATGCATTTGGGTCGTTCGTTTACACGAAAACGAAGCTCAAAGTCACCAAAAACGATAATTTCTGAAAACTCCGACCAAAGTGGAGATTTGCAAAAACCCTGTCTTCACGTTTGCTTGTAAACAGAGGGAAACGGACATTTACGCTTCAGAACGTCACATTATGCAACAGAAACGTCACCAGCGTCATGTGTGAGACCTGTGTTTACAATTAGTTTGGCCACCGTCAATGTTTTCTTGTATTTTACCTGTTTTATATTCTAAAGTCACACTTAAAAGTAACTCCACTTCTCTGTCACTCCAAACCAAAGACTCTCGTTCATCTAGGAAGAAACTGGAAGTTACTCGTGTCATTTGTTGATGTTTTTTTCCAGGATTCTGATTGGCTAGCATGACTTTATCTTCTCGTTACACTGCCCCCTGTAGGTTTGGCTGCTCATAGCACTTTAACAGATATTTATGTAGGTTCGTGTAAATTATGGTATTTTTCTAACGTGGCCTAAATGAAAAGAGCCGAGTCAGATCGAAGTGAGCAAAACCCTGTGGTGGGAAAGGGCCGACGATGAGAACGGTTCTCCTGAGCCGTCAGATGGGAACCGTCGTTGATCTGCGGTCTCCTCTGAACGGACCCGTTACGTTAAAGCTCATTCAGAGCCCTGGGAACCATGGTACTGAAACAAATCTTCTCCCATCTCCCCCCAGGCCGCAGAACAACGGTAAGTTCTGCCCCGGCTCCGGTCGTCTCAACCAGCTGTGCAACGCCCAGCCGTGTCTCGCCGGCGCCGTGGACTTCCGGGCCCAGCAGTGCGCCGAGTACAACAGCAAGCCCTTCAGGGGCTGGTACTACAAGTGGAAACCCTACACCAAGGTGGACGGTAAGCTGCTCCGCTGACGAGGAACCAGACGCAGAAAAAAAGTAAAATTAGGTGAATAGAGGATATGCATTTACGTCACTTTTCCGCTGGACCAGCCCCCTTACTCACACTAAGTGGCAAAACATCAGCAAAAACAGCTGCAACTAGTGGAGAAGACGAGATAACAGCCGATTATCGGCTTAGATTAAAGGCAGTTGGACTTGACAGTGACCCGTACAGTTACCCCAAGAACCAGTGGTCCATGGACATTAATATTTGGTACAGTTACCAAGAACCAGTGGTCCATGGACATTAATATTTGGTACAGTTACCAAGAACCAGTGGTTCATGGACATTAATATTTGGTACAGTTACCAAGAACCAGTGGTTCATGGACATTAATATTTGGTACAGTTACCCCAAGAACCAGTGGTCCATGGACATTAATATTTGGTACAGTTACCAAGAACCAGTGGTCCATGGACATTAATATTTGGCCACGAATCCAGTTTCCTGCTATTTATATGTTCTTAATTTCTACGCCGGGGAAATACACGAAGCAAAGCTTGAAGGCTTACAAAAGTCTTTTTTTTTTTTTTTTTTTTTTAAAATATGTTTTTATTATTTTATAATAGGAGCCCCGACAAGCATTGACAAAACAAAACAAGAGAAAAAAAATAACAAAAAAAAAAACATCCAAACACAGACAAAAAATAGTCGCAGACAATGGTTAATAAATACAGTGAATACATGAGATAGCAGCAACATTTTTGACAAATGGTCAACTCAATTAGTGAGTCATGTCAGTCCGTATTTTCTCCCCCTAATTGATTTAGGAGTGGAGACCACAGTTCATGAAACATTTGTTCTCGGCCGTGTCCTTTGAGAGTTAGCCTCTCCAATGGGAGGAATTGTATTATTTGTTCTTTGAACATTTCAAAGGTGGGCAGCTGTTCCCCTTTCCAAAGTAGAAGAATACATTTTTTTGCGTAATATGTTATCGTAATTAGCAGTCTGTATTTCTTTGAGTCCATTCGAACTGGCAGTTCATTTAATAAATAGGCACCTGGTAGTAAATCAAATTGTGTCGTCAATGCAGCATACAAAAGTCTTAACGCTTGGTCCGACTTCAAGGCAGGATTTGTTGGTGAAATTAAAGTGATGAACTTTATGATTTGACCGTTTAACGTTAGCTACCCAAAAATCCAACATTACCTGATACAAAATGGGAACTACAAATCCACGTTTCTGTGTCTGGAATCCAGTTGTTTCTGTGAATTGCAGCGATCTATTTGTCTCTTAAGTTTATCCTTCGGCAGTCCCATTTTAGATGTTTTGCTCAAGTTAGTTGCTCAAACTGAAAGTTTATGCTGCCACTCAGTCTTTCTGACACTCAGTCTTTCTGCCACTCAGTGGTCGAATCCCGCTGTGGAGTCGCATCTGTGAAATCATGTGCATTCCCTCTATAGTTCAGTAGATTAACAGCATGATGCATGAAACAAACAGGCTTTTATTTGCCTGTACGAGGGACCTGGTCACCGAGCCTGAGCTCCGCTGTAAAAGCAGACGTTCTGTTCTGGCAGCTCGTCGGTCTCCAACGTTCAATATTGAGCACTTCATGGGGAGCCGAGGAAGAGGAAGATTATTCACATGTGGAAAATATTCGAGATAGCTGCCAATCTTCCCAGAAGCAGTAATCCCGACGAGTTCACCCCGAGGTCAGACCCTGCGGTGCTCAAAGATGTTGCATAAAAGGCTGAGAGCTGCATGTCAGACTCCCCGGGCCTCAGCCGGAGTTCAGCAGCAGAGCTTGGCTTTGGAGACGGCTGTCAGATGAGCGTCGGCATGACGACAGTCTGCAACGCTTCAGGTGAACAAAGCAAAAGATATCTGTCCTCTCTCGTCTCTTTGTGTCAGGTGAGACTGAAACAGGGAGACGGGCAGCCGTTACATAATGCACCTAACTTCATATCAGCACCTCATGGCAACTGAATGAATGAATGAATGAATTAGGGCTGTGCGATTAATCGATTTTAAATCTAAATCGGATTTATTAATCAAGACGATGTTAAAAAAAGGAAAATCGATTTTCCTTTTTTGCAGCTGGCTGCATTACAGACGGAGCTCGTCTAGTCATCTTTGTTTGGTCAAGAAAATTGTAAATGTTGTCACTTTACTAAACTCGAGGATTTACAGTATCTTTCAATTGCACTTCTTTCCCAATAGGGAAATTTGTTTGCTATTTTTCTTTAAAAATAAAGATAAAATATTTGAAACAATTTATTCCATTGTCTTTTGTAGTTTTACCAAAAAAATTGAAATCGAAATCGAAAATCGGGTTTTCAGAGAAAAAAATCGGGATTTTATTTTTGTCCAAAATCACCCAGCCCTAGAATGAATGAATGAATGAATGAATGAATGAATGAATGAATAGTTTATTTTGGTTACATTACATTATATGCAACTTAACTTGTGTGCATGTAACTGACAAATCGTTATCATTAGGGGTGTAACGATACACTAATCTCACGATACGGTACACGATATTGAGGTCACGATACGATACGATATTATAGCAGTATTTTTTTTAACAACCTTGAATGAGGAACATAAGACTGGAAAAAATGGTCTTTTATTTGAAAGACACAAAATACAAAACAATGCTGTGTGTTTGCCCTATTGTTCCAGTTTGTAATGCTTTATAACTGTTTAAGTTTTAAAGAGAAAGCCAGGCCAACCATTTTCCACAAACTGAACTAAAAGTAAATGTCAGGTTTGCATTATGAATCTTCAGTTTCATAAAATATTTTGCCACAAACTGAATAGTTTCTCTCATGTATGAGTTGACTGTTTTCTTTTCCAGAAATTTAACAACAAAAATTAAATAAATGAATAAAAGAAATAAATAAACTATTAAAAGTCCCAAACTCAAACTGCACCATGACTGTTATTTATCTTCTGCCGGAGCTCAGAGCTTCACCTGCTCCAGCCTGAGGCCGTAAGGTGAACCCTGTTATCGTTTCTTCCTCCCACCTTTGGGGACGACACAATCTTTACATCAGAAAAAACATTGATTCATGCTCACATTATTAGTAAAAGTTCGGAGCTCAAAACCCTGCAAGAGTCCCGTTATCGGGGCCGCAAAACGGTACTAGTTTCTTCTGAGCGTAGTCAGATTTTGGTCCGCGGGTCGAGGTTGTCACGTGATCCTGCTGCACCAATAGGATGTTACTAGTAAACACAATATATTAATATTAATAACCCAATATCGTGCTACAGTTTGTCACCTCCACGACACGTATCGTGACGTATTTGTATCGCGAAATTTCGTGGCACGATATATTGTTACACCCCTAGTTAATATACATATTTACACTAATCAGTTTCACACAATAAACAATAACACACAAACTCTGTGAAACCGAAGTTTCGGCTGAGAGTTTAGGCTGAAGCTGAATCCTGTACCTTCCAGAAGATAACCCAGTTTATCAGTAATACAGAAGAAAAGAAAGAAAAGAAAATTTACTCTGAATCGCTCTGCATAATTAAATTATGTTCAAATCATTTTGCATTGAAATCCTTAATTATTTTTTTTTTTTAAACTGAGATCTGCAGAGATCTACATAATTTCAGTTCATCACAAAGTCCAATTCCATAATTTGACTCCCAAAAATGAAACACATCTGTATTTAACATTAGTCACGTTTCAAAGACCCATAGCCTTCTTAAATTGTAATTTGTTTCTTTTAATCTGAAGAAATGTTGAATAAAAAAAAAGTAGGAAGGCTTTTATTCTTAACTCGAAATAATATTTCTAATGTTTTTAAATAAACAATATCTATGAATGTTAATGTGCTTGACTCTATAAATAATGTATTAGTAGTATCCCGATAAGAAACTTGATTTATTATTATACAGTGCTGCAGAGGGAATGATGTGGGTTTGCTCTCCAGACACATGATTGAACATGTTGCCGTCGGTGAACCGACCGAACTCTTCTGTCAGAGTCAGATACGAGGCGATCCGTCATTTAGTGGGACATTGATCCCAATACGGCAGTAAATCTGCACCAAACTAGCTGGAACAGACACCACCAAGGTGTCATAGTGACCCAAAGTCCTAACCCCAACCCCGTTTTGTAGAGATGAGAAAAGAGAAACTGCAGAAAAGTGAGCCAAAGCTCCTCCGGAGCAGTGGGACAGACTGAAGACGGGGTTACGATGAACCAGGCGATGAATCAGAGTGTTTATTTAGTTCTGCATTCTGGCTTTAGTTTCCTTAAGCAAACGATAACACAATATGTCATGTCTTGTTGTTTATCTGAGTCTGTATTTACTTAATTTTAAGACCATCTAATCTCTTAATATGGCCTTGAACCTCCGAATTGAAGGATTGTGTTTTCTCTCTCTCTCTCTCTCTCTCTCTCTCTCTCTCTCTCTCTCTCTCTCTCTCTCTCTCTCTCTCTCTCTCTCTCTCTCTCTCTCTCTCTCTCTCTCTCTCTCTCTCTCTCTCTCTCTCTCTCTCTCTCTCTCTCTCTCTCTCTCTCTCTCTCTCTCTCTCGTAAGACTGCACAGTGATTTCCTGTTCTCACTGTTCAAAGTTCACAGTAAAGTTGCTTTCGTCAACGAAAATTATGACTAAATATCGATGTCAACGAACCTTTATCACCTGAGGAAAAAAAGACGCAACGAAAATGCTGGTCATGTGACGATAACGATATTTAAAATATAATGCAATATCGTAGAGGAATAAAAACGAGACTAAATTGTAGATCACAAAGTAAAAAAAGGATCCTAATCATGAGAGTTCAACGTAGATCTGGGAATCATCTGCATAAGCTGTGACAAGAGACACAGGATGATGGAGAGTCTGGAACAGGAGGAGGAGCCCCAGAACTGGTCCCTGTGGGACTACGGTTGTCTTGGTGTTTCTTAAAGATTCATATTCAAAACTGTTACCACGTAACAGACTCGTTAGGAGTAAAGTTGCTTTCGTCAACCAAAATTATGACTAAATATCGTCGTCAACGAACCTTTATCACCTGAGGAAAACGAGACGAGACGCAACGAAAATGCTGGTCATGTGAGGATAACGATAATTAAATATATAATGCAATATCATAGAGGAATAAAAACCAGACTAAAATGTAGATTATAAAAATAAAAACTCTGCTAAAATGTGTCTTCATTTTCATTGACCAAAACGAGACGAAATGTTCTAACAAAGATCGTTAATGTCCATGTTTTCAGTAGTTTCCTCTGGTTTAATGTCCATGTTTTCAGTAGTTTCTCTGGTTTAATGTCCGTGTTTCCAGTAGTTTCTCTGGTTTAATGTCCATGTTTTCAGTAGTTTCTCTGGTTTAATGTCCATGTTTTCAGTAGTTTCCTCTGGTTTAATGTCCATGTTTTCAGTAGTTTCTCTGGTTTAATGTCCATGTTTTCAGTAGTTTCTCTGGTTTAATGTCCATGTTTTCAGTAGTTTCTCTGGTTTATTCTGCTGGGTGACGTTAGTCCTCAATCCCAGTCGCTGCAGCGGGGAATCAGATCCAGAAGATGCAGCTGCAGAGTTAGAGGCTGATGCCGTTAACGCAGAGCTCTAGTTAACGTTAATTAAAAACAAAGTTACATAGAGAAACGCGGGGATCTGCTCTGGGGGGGGGAAAGAAGATCCTTCTTTGGATCCACTTTCCTACATAGACGTGGAAAAGAAAACCCAATGTGTCGTGGAAAAAGAAAAAGGTGGAGAGAAATGTGGAAAAATAAATATGTTGTCTTTGACTAAAACTAGACTAAAATGGACAATTCTGACGAAAATAAGGATAAAATGCTCAGACTTTTAGTCGACTGAAACTTGACACGACTAAAAGGAGAATGAACGTGACGAAAAATAATAAAAACTAATAAAATGATAGCTCGACCCAAAGTCTAGACTAAAACTAGAATTGAAACAGGCTGAGAAGAAAGAACACTAGTTCACAGAACTAATAAATGTGCAGTTCTCGCTTCTGTAGGTCCTGGGTATTCGGTACCGCGCGGTTGGTCCAGATCTCTTTTCAGTGCTTCAGCCTCTGTTGGCCGTTACGGTGAACTGTGAGCTGCGTGAACGTGCATGGGAGGCGTGCAGCCACCTGCAGCTCCAGACACACCGGGGATGGACTCTAACAGGAAGCCAGCTTTGTTACAGAGAGAGAGAGAGAGGGAGCCGTGAGGAAGAGCGGTATCTTGGCTGTGGTCCCAGGCCCGTTTAAGCCGCTGATGAATGGCTAGCGATGTAGAAAATAACTGATTCTCAAACGCCTCATGGGACCCAGAGCCATGCCACCTTCACTGTCGTCTGTTCTAATCGAGGATGGCTGTGCAGACTCGTCCTGATAGCTGATCGGAGACAGGAGACGACCCCGTTACCCCCTCACGAGTGTGTTTGTAGCCAATTCTGTCGTTTCCACTTCAGTCCAAGACGATACCGTACACTAAAGACCTGCTCTCCTCGATTCACGTGTTCCTGTCCGCTCTTTGGATTTCGAGCATCACCACAGCACTGAGACTGTACTCATCAAAGTCTTAAATGATATTTATCTCAATAATGATGCAGGCAAATCCTCTGTTCTGGTATTACTGGATCTTACTGCTGCATTTGACACAGTTGATCATAACATACTACTCAGCAGATTGGAAAATTAGGTGGGACTTACCGGCACTGTGCTTCAATGGTTTAAATCTTACTTACAAGATAGGGCCTTCTTTGTGTCAATAGGAAACCATGAGTCTAAGAGAACCAAGATCACATGTGGGGTTCCTCAAGGGTCTATACTCGGACCGCTTCTATTCAACATCTATATGCTACCCCTAGCTCAGATTATGGAACATCACAACATTTCCTACCATACTTATGCGGATGACACACAGCTCTATATTTCAGTGTCATCACGTGACTACAGTCCCCTACTCTGTAAGTTGCAACTGTATGGCTAGAATTTTCTCCAGCTAAATGCAGAAAAGACAGAGGTGATCATTTTTGGCCCTAAAAATGAAAGGGAAAAGATCAGCGCTCACCTTGGCTCCATGTCATTGACAGCTACAAATCAAGCCAGAAATATTGGTGTAATTATTAGCTCAGACCTGAACTTCAACAGCCATCTAAAGTTTATCACTAAATCTGCCCATTACCACCTGAAAAACATTGATAGAATTAAGGGGATTCTGTCTAAACAAGACATGGAAAAACGTATTCATGCATTCATTTTCAGTAGGTTGGATTATTGCAATAATGATCTCAATCATCTTTACAGGCCTTAACAAGAAATCTATCAGGCAGCTGCAGCTGATCCAGAACGCTGCCGCCAGAGTCCTTACAAACACCAGGAAACTGGACCACATTACACCAGGAAACTGGACCATATTACACCAGGAAACTGGACCACATTACACCAGGAAACTGGACCACATTACACCAGGAAACTGGACCATATTACACCAGGAAACTGGACCACATTACACCAGGAAACTGGACCATATTACACCAGGAAACTGGACCACATTACACCAGGAAACTGGACCACATTACACCAGGAAACTGGACCATATCACACCAGGAAACTGGACCATATCACACCAGGAAACTGGACCACATTACACCAGGAAACTGGTCCATATTACACCAGGAAACTGGACCATATCACACCAGGAAACTGGACCATATTACACCAGGAAACTGGACCACATTACACCAGGAAACTGGACCATATCACACCAGGAAACTGGACCATATTACACCAGGAAACTGGACCACATTACACCAGGAAACTGGTCCATATTACACCAGGAAACTGGACCATATCACACCAGGAAACTGGACCATGTTACACCGGTCATGAAATCGCTACACTGGCTTCCAGTGAGTCAAAGGATAGAGTTTAAAATCTTGCTGCTGGTCTAACTAGACCTGAATGGTCTTGGACCAGAATCCATGCTGGATCTGTTAGTTCCTATGAAGCTCCCAGACCCCTGAGGTTCATCTGGATCTGGTTTGTTGTGGTTCCAGAACCAGAACCAAGCAAGGGGAGGCAGTTCAGTTATTCTGCTCCTCACCGGTGGAACAAACTTCCTGTAGACCTGAGGTCTGCTGCAACTGTAGATCCTTTAAATCAGGCCTAAAAACATTACTGTTTAATTAAATACTTACCTGTTGTACTCTACTGCCCTTATTTTTTAATAACTTGTTCTTTTTATCATTTCACCTCTTTTCTTATCATTTTATTTCATTTTATTTGTTATTTACTGTTTAATTGTGTCTTGCCGCTTTTAATGTTGACGTAAAGCACTTTGAATTACCTTGTGTTGAATTGTGCTATACAAATAAACTTGCCTTGCCTTGCCTTTCTTCCGTGCAGATGAAGACGTCTGCAAGCTGTACTGCATCGCAGAAGACTTTGACTTCTTCTTCGCCATGTCCAGCAAGGTGAAGGACGGCACCTTGTGCTACCAGCACAAAGGAGACGTGTGCATCGACGGGCTCTGTGAGGTACGTCGGTTCATCGTCTGCAGGGCGCCTTCCTTCTCACGACGCTAGAAGATATTTTAAACCCCTAAAAATCACGAGGATCTTCCTTTGCATGCTTTAAATCTTCCTTTGCATGCTTTAAACAAACATTTCATTGTAAAGGAATATTGTCTTTTACTCATCTTCAGTCTCATCGCCATGATTTTATCATCCACATAAACCACATGGACCACTGAAGCGTGCAGCTCGTCAACGGGGCTGTAGACGGAGTTAGAGTCACGCCTCATTATAGAGATTAGTTTATTCCACATAAACATCTCCATAAAGGAGCTTGTTATTTTTACCATGAGTCCGTGTTTTGTGAGTGTTTTGTGTGTGTTGTGTTTAGGAGGTGGGGTGTGACCAGGTTCTGGGCTCCCAGGCCTCTCTGGATGCCTGTGGGGTCTGCAAAGGAAACAACTCCACTTGCAAGATCTTCAAAGGCCAGTACAACCTTCAGCACCGGGCTAACGGTAAACCTGTCCTCACTCGCAGTCCGTCTGTACGTCCGTATGTTAGGCAGCATGATTGTAACCCCTTAAAACAATGGAATGACTTGCTACCCCTTTTCCACCAAACCGGTTCCAGGGCTGGTGCTGGTTCACAACTCGTTCAACTTGGCAAACAGCTAAGAACCGGTTTGTTTTTCCATATCTCGGGTGCTAAGAGGGACGTTTCCAAGTGTTTGTGTGTCTATTTAAGTGGACTGGTCTGGTCTGTGGGTTCCTAATTTTACTGGACATTGTAGTCGCTGTTTGAACGGCCCATTGTTGTTCCAGAAGGCCACGATGTACAGAGGGAAGGGGGACTTCTTTAAGGCTAGGAGGTATTTATAGATATTCAACAACAAAAGATAAGTTCATGTTGTGGTCATTTGCAACAGCAGTCTGGTTCAGGCCAAACCACGCAGCCAAACCAAGCTTCCAGCTTATTAACATGTCATTATGCACTTTTTACTAAGACTTCATTCACAAAAAATGGCTCATTTAACAGTTTGATACCATTCAGACACTTTTAATACCTTTTACATGACATCAGCCGACATTCATTTAAACTTCAGAGCAACGAGGTTCCTCTTCATTCCCGTCACCTGAATCTTCATCCCTAAGCCACATCATTACTTCGCTGCAAACGTCAGTTACGTCGCTGCGTTTGCGTGAAAGTTGCAGCAACAACCAGGTATCTGCTCTAACAGGACATGGTCCACTTGGTTCAAGGGCTGTGCGATTAATCGATTTTAAATCTAAATCAGATTTATTAATCAAGACGATGTTAAAAAAAGGAAAATCGGAAAATCGATTTTCCTTTTTTGCAGCTGGCTGCATGCGTCTAGTCATCTTTGTTTGGTCAAGAAAATTGTAAATGTTGTCACTTTACTAAACTCAAGGAGGATTTACATTATCTTTCAATTGCACTTCATTCCCAATAGGGAAATTTGTTTGCTATTTTTCTTTAAAAATAAAGATAAAATATTTGAAACAATTTATTCCATTGTCTTTTGTAGTTTTACCAAAAAAATCGAAATCGAAAATCGGGTTTTCAGAGAAAAAAATCAGGATTTTATTTTTGTCCAAAATCGCCCAGCCCTAGTCCACGTAGCTCCTCCGTGGACACATCTCTAAAAGACAGGTTGTCTCCTCCTCCTCCCGTGATGCTTTGCTTTGCATCCAGATTCATTCTTATTTGAAAATGTCTCCATCTCCCAGTCTTGCTATTGCCGTTGGTCTTAATAACTCCACCCCCTCCGCTTACGTAAGCGGTTCTTTCCTCTGGACCAGCAAAGAGTTGGTGCTACCTTGGAACCGGTTCTTCTGGCCTGGAGCCAGTTCTTTGTCAGTGGAAACAGAAAGCCCGGTTCCAAACTGGCCCGGAACCAGAACCAGTCCTTGAACAGGTTTGGTGGAAAAGGGGTACAAGAAGCTAGAACCAGCTCTGGAACCAGTTTGGTGTAAAAGGGGTCTGATTGGTGAAATATGGGTTATTATTAAGATCAGACATGACATCAGAGTGGTGGAGCTGCAGTAAAACCGGTGTGTGATTCTGATTTCTCCAGAGTACTACTCCATGGTAACGGTTCCAGCCGGGGCTCGGAGCATCCACATCCAGGAAGTGGAAGTGTCCACCAGCTACCTGGCCGCCCGCTCCCTGAAGAGGAAGTACTACTTGACCGGGGACTGGACGGTGGACTGGCCGGGGAAGTTCCACTTCGGCGGCGCCGTGTTCGACTACCAGCGCTCCTTCAACCAGCCGGAGAGCCTGTACGCGGCGGGGCCCACTAATGAGACGCTGGTGTTTGAAGTAAGCCGCCGCTGCTGTGTGACGTCCGTTTATGGCAATTGACAGTGACAAGACCTCCGAGCGGCTGCACCTCTCTTCTCTTTAAGCCTGGACACGATGGCATGAAGCTTTGATGGAAAAAGCAGCTTTGAGGTTAGAGCAGAAGTAGCTGCAGACGCTCTGAGAGGGATTAGCGGCTGTGCGGCTTGGGATCTCCTGGCACCTTTTTAGATCTTTTGATTGTATGCATTTAAAATTAAAGTTAAAATAATAATAATAATAATTAAAGCTGCAACCAGCGATGAACGGGCCCTCGCGCATGCAACTTTCACCAATAAAAGTCAAGGACTCAAAACTAAGTCTGATGACACCACCCACGACTCTTTATGTCAAACCATTCAAAAGTTATGGCAGAAAATAGGAACTATCAAATATCGACCAATCAGAAGGAGGGGCGGGGCTAATTTGCACCAATTATGTTCAAGGACTCAAAACCGAGTCCGATGTCACCACCCACGACTCTTTATGTCAAACCATTCAAAAGTTATGGCAGAAAGTAGGAACTATCAAATATGGACCAATCAGATGAAGGGAGGGCACGCTTTTTGGCCTCTATCGTCGCCAAGGTAGCGCTTTTGACTTAGAAAAGTAATGCGCGTAGTTGCAGGATCGAGACGCACATTTTGATGTATAACACACCTGGGTGCACATTACGGTTCGGGCCGCATTAACGGCCGAAGAAATGGCATAAATTGCGCCAAAATTACACGATTAATTCAAAATGGCCGACTTCCTGTTCGGTTTCGGCCATGGCGCCATGAGACTTTTCTTTAAGTTGTGACATGATACAGGTGTGTACCGATTTTCGTGCATGTACGTCAAACCGTATTGTGGGGCTTGAGGCACGAAGTTTTCCGGGGGGCACTGTTGAGCCATTAGGCCACGCCCATTAATGCAAACCATTAAATACCAAATTTTTCGCCAGGCCTGGCTTGCGTGCAAAATTTGGTGACTTTTGGGGCACGTTTAGGGGGAAAAAAGGCCCTCATTTCGTCGGAAGAAAAACAAATTCCTACACATACAATAGAGCCTTCACACTGTCAGTGCTCGGGCCCTAATAATGATAGAGGAGGTTGGTGTTTTGTGACCGGAGGTTACGGGTGGATGAGTGAGGGGTAAGGAGGTCTTTGAGGTATTGAGGGGCATTTCTGTAGATGCAGGGGTGGGTGATGAGGGCAATCTTGTATTGGATTCTTGAGCTTTTGGGAAGCCAGTGTAGTGTGGAGAATAGGGGTGTGTGGCAGGGTGGAGAGGTTGATGGGACACACGCACCTGTGTCCCATCCGCCTGAGTGGCTGCAGCTCTCCACCCTGCCTGCCTTATAAGGCAGAGCTGAACAGCAGCAAGGGGCCCTGGTGTGCTGATGTGCTTGTGCACGTGTTGGCAGTGATTTGGGCAATAAAGAGGGTTCTGCACAAAACTCTGTGTCTCTCCATCCTGTCGGTCGGGCCCCCGTGGCACTCACACTGCTGGAGGAGATTAGGGCGTGGACGAGTTTTTCTGCATTGGAGAAAGTGAGGAAGGGGCAGAGTTTAGATATGTTCTTTATGTGGAAAAAGCAAGTTTTGTACAGATGTTTAATGTGGTTTACAAAGGTAAGTTGTGGGTCCAGCTTCACACCGAGGTTGGTAACAGAGGTAGAGAGGGGGATGTCTTGACCAGAGAAGGAGATGGTGGTTATGGGTGATGACTGGACCTGGTGAGGGGAGGCAATTTGTATGGCTTCGGTTTTGGAACTGTTGAGTTGAAGGAAGTTGTGACTCATCCATGCCCTAATCTCCTCCAGGCAGTTGGAAAGGGCTTGAGTAGGTGATGATGAGAGGACTGGGGTGGAACGTAGGTTGGGGTCAGTTCGGAGCAGTGTTGTTCTTGTCGGCTATTTTTAAATTTTGTTTCAGTCTTAGTCTTGTTTCAATCGCCGTTGTTATTTTTTGTCATATTTAGTCGAACTCATCCTTTTTTTATTTAGTCACATTTTTGTCGACTAAAAGTCGAGCATTTTAGTCTTTGTCTTAGTCCATGAAACCGTGAATTTATTTGTTTAGTTTTAGTCAACAAAAACTATTGGCATTTTAGTCTAGTTTTAGTCTGACAATTTAGTCTAATTTTAGTCTGACAATTATTTTAGACATTTATCACTAGATAAAATCGAAAAATATTTTCCATCGCATTTTTTCTCATCCTTTTGATAAAAATGTCAATTTTAAGAAATACATCTAGAAAGGGAACATGAATCGACATGAATTTGCACATTTATTTGGATCACAATTCAGACACATTGATGGTTGCATTAAAATAAATATACATCTGCGATGAAAATAAAATAAAGTGCCTAATGGGCTAGTTCACATTCAAGAAAATTGATATGAGGTCAGTGAAAATAAGAGAAAAATAAGAAAATAAAAACGAACTCCCAATGTATATAACAAAATAGTCTTCTGTAAAAATCAGCATTTTGGCAATTTCTTGTTTTTGATATTTTCTCCTGAAAACGGCACTTACGACGTATGTCTGCTTTAAATAGGCTAAACTTGCAATCCAACTGAAACCATAGTTGCCCCACCAATAGAATAGTACCTTTCATTAATTCTACAGTGGCTGCGGTTGCTACATGCTAAGAAGCTAACGTAAGTTAACTAGTAGACTAGTTTTGGGTAGATTTTATTGTAGTAACATTAAGCTGACAGTACACTCAACAACACAACGTTGATTTAATGTTGTAAACAACCAGCAGTATACTTTATGTTAACTTAGCTTACCTTGATTTCTTTGTGGTAAATGGAGATGTGTCGTTTCAGGTTTGTAGTGTTCTTTCCTTTCAACTTATGACCGATCCCCGTGCAAAGCATGTTACTGTTTTATTTTATTTTATGAAATGAAATCTCCGCGTCGGGTCTGTGTGCAGCTGTGGCTGCAAGCTGCGCTGGCGGTAACTTCAAAAGGTGTGTTTGTGTGTGTGTGTGAGTGTGTGGGGGGCAAGGGTATGTTCGATATATGCACCCTGACCACAATGCCAATACAAAGTGATAGACAACTGTGCTCCCAGACAGTCCCGGTGAGCATTTGCGAACGCAAAGCGGCGCTCTATGGCAAAAGAGACAGGAGGAAGTGATACGTTCATTATAATTATATATTTCGTATCGTCTTTGTTCGTGAACGAAAATGACCATAGATTTTAGTGGAGTATTTATTTTGTGAACTATATTTTCGTTTAGTCTTTATTAGTCAATGAAATTGCATAATGATTTTGTCCTAGTTATTGTTTATACACATGTTTTTTGTCTAGTCCGGTCTCGTTTTTCGTCCGGTGAAAAATGGGCGTTGACGAACATATTTCGTTTCCGTTTTCGTGAACGAGAACAACACAGGTTCGGAGGTACAGCTGAGTGTCATCGGCATAACAGTGAAAAGGCTAAAAATAGAGCTAATGTCAGTGTGGCAGGGTGGAGGAGCAGCCACTTGATTGTGTTTGGACACAGGTGTGCCCAATCAACCTCTCCACCCTGCCTGGCTACATAAGAAGTGGCTGCACAGCAGCAAGAGGTCTTTGCTGGGAGGAAGCTGCTGAAGCTGAAAGCACGTGTATCTTGGGTGAAAGAAGAGAATAAAGAGTTCCTGCACGAAACCCTGTGTCCTCTGTCCTGTCGGTCGACCCCCGTAGCACTAGCCTTGCTACAGTCAGAAAATAAAAGCATTTAAAACACAAATAAAATGAGGCAGGTCTCAACTATCCATCCGTAACCATACAGCTTCCCCTTCTTCCACTACACTCACTTTTCTGCAGGAAAAACACTCATGGTTCACTCTACATCACATGTGATCAGTTCCTGCACTCGTACCGAGGTGATGTTACATAAATCTACATCATCGTAGACGCTATCAGCGATGGTCCGTGTACAGTAGACGGCTCAGCAGCGTGGGTGGGACGGTTCTCTCAAGTGCTGCAACATCTGTTACAGCTCTGTTTTTCTGCCTGAGGTGCACTTAAAACGCTCGGCTGATTCACGGCTTGATTTTCTTTTTCCTTCTGAATTACCTGCTGCCCCGTATCGATCGCTGGCTCTGAGAATCAGCAGAAAACATGTGGCTTCACAACAATCTGTGGCTAACCTTTATCAGCAACCCAACGGCATCCTGGTGCTTCCAGAACAACAAGAAAACATCATCAACAACAACAAAGATTTTCTTGGTGGATCAATCAGTCCCCAGGGTGACTCAGTCCGAGCAAACGTGAGAGAATCTAAAGGCAAGGCATGTTTAGTTGTAGAGCACAATTCAACACAAGTTCATTCAAAGTGCTTTACATCAACATTAAAAGCGGCAAGACACATTTAAACAGTGAATAACAAATAAAAATGTAATAAAATGATAAGAAAAGAGGTAAAATAATAAAAAGCACAAGTTGTTAAAAAGTAAGGGCAATCTCATTATTACAATGGCAAGAATTAGGTTTCTATACGGTGAAAACGTGCAAAAACCGGGTCAAATACAGTATTACAAAAGTAATCTGTAACAATTCGTACGGTGAATTAAACCAATTTGACAATTCTATGCCACAATCCCTGTTTCCAGGTCTTATTTCACACAACTGATGAGAATTACGTTCCTATACGGTCAAAACGTACAAAGACCGGGTCAAATACAGTATTAGAAAAGTAATCTGTGCCGATTACTAAAGATAAATGATAAAAAACCTCGTTACAGGTTTGATGTAACTTGGTTAATAAGAAAAGAGGGATTAAAACGGAGCAAAAGCTACATTTTGCTTTTGTGTCACACAAACAAATTTCCGTTTTGAATGAACTCATTGTTTCAGGGTCAGAAAGATTAAGATATTGCAAAGTGAGCTGTGGCAGATGCCGGTCCAACGCTGGGAAGGAAGTGGGGCAGCTTCTCGGTAGCAGCATCGGCGGAGGAAACACAATCTGGTGCAACACGGGCCAAACCTTGGACTTTGCACTTTTACTCATGTGAAATTACAAACAGACATATGACATATGTTTGGTTTGGTTTGCATTGCCGGCAGTAAGTCAGACTTGTTCCCGGTGCATGTTGGACTCCGGCAGGGCTGCCCTTTGTCACCGATTGTGGGAATCCGGCTTGGGGACCTCAGGATTTCGACTCTGCTTTTTGCGGATGATGTTGTCCTGTTGGCTTCATCGGACCGGGACCTTCAGCATGTGCTGGGGCGGTTTGAGGCCGAGTGCGACGCGGCAGGGATGAGAATCAGCCCCTCCAAAACCGAGGCCTTGGTTCTCCATCGGGAAAGGGTGGCGTGCCTTCTCCGGGTGGGTGGAGAAGTCCTGCCTCAGGTGGAGTTCAAGTATCTCGGGGTCTTGTTCACGAGTGAGGGAACGATGGAGCGTGAGATTGACAGACGGATCGGTGCAGCGTCCGCAGTTATGCGGTCGGTGTACTGACCGTCATGGTGAAGAAGGAGCTGAGTCCAAAGGCGAAGCTCTCGATTTACCGGTCAATCTACGCCCCTACCCTCACCTATGGTCATGAAATTTGGGTAGTGACCGAAAGGACAAGATCGCGGATACAAGCGGCCGAGATGAGTTTCCTCCGCAGGGTGGCTGGACGCTCCCTTAGAGATGAGTTTCCTCCCTTAGAGATAGGGTGAGGAGTTCGGTCACCCGGGAGGAGCTCGGAGTCGAGCCGCTGCTCTTTCACATTGAGAGGAGTCAGCTGAGGTGGCTTGGGCATCTGTACCGGATCCTCCTGGATCCTCCCTAGGGAGGTGTTCCAGGCATGTCCCTCCTCCCTAGGGAGGTGTTCCAGGCATGTCCCTCCTCCCTAGGGAGGTGTTCCAGGCATGTCCCACCGGGAGGAGACCCCGGGGAAGGCCCAGGACACGTTGGAGAGACTATGTCTCTCGGCTGGCCTGGGAACGTCTCGGACTCCCCTGGAAGAGCTGGAGGAAGTGTCTGTGGTGAAGGAAGTCTGGGCATCTCTGTTGAGGCTGCTGCCCCCGCGACCCGGTTCCAGATAAGCGGAAGAAAATGGATGGATGGAAATTACAAACGCACACTTTAGATATTAACCTCACAATCCTGGACGTATCTTATTTGACACGAGACGTCTTTACCATCCACACACTGTAAAAAAATGTTGAAATAAGTTAGATAGGAACACAAGTAATCAGAAGAACCGAGCACGTGACACGACCGACTGCTTTTGTTCTGCAGTAAAAACCTGCTGATCTGAGGTTATCAGTAGTTCTAACGCCGTCCCGGTCGTGCTAAATCACGGCTCTTGAACACTCCTGCAGGAATCACCGCATAAACCCTCCCTCGTTCAGAGGCTGTGATTGGTCCCAGACCTTTTCTCATGAGAGAGAACCTTTCTGAGCAGCGAACGGGTCGGACTGACGAGGCCTGCACGTCTCAGACACAACTGACCCTCGTTTCTATGTCAGAACGCTTCACTGAGCCGGTGCACCGTCTGCAGCTTTGCTCCGCGCAGAACTATACACTCTTATTATTCATGTGAGGTTTAAGTCAGCAGTTCAAGTTCTGGAAATGTCTGCATTCCCGAGATATAAGCCGAGCAATTAACTAACCAGATGTAAGATGCACATGTAAGTCGGCTCATCGGAGGATAAAGCATCGGAGGAGGCAGAATTACAGCGTTATGTTGGGGAGCGCTCTTTTCCCCGCCGTTATTATCCTAATATCCCTGTTTTAAAAGGTTATTTTCCAGAATCCCTGATGAGTTTCTACCCAGTCCTCTGAATTTTCATTTCTCAAACATTAAGTGGAGTCCTCTTCAGGCACGGGAACAGAAACAATAAACTTTCAGTCGCCTGGAGTTTCTGCGGGGTGGAAGAGATGATTTATGAGACGGTATTTTCTCTTCCTCGTCACCTCTGTGATCGGCTGCGTGTTATAAACCAGAGCAGGGAGGGGAGTACGAGTCGTTACGAGTCTTTACGAGTCCCAAGCAGCGTTTTCTGGTGCTGCACAGACAGCGAGACCCAACAAGGGTTGTTGTTTTTCCTCCCTCCATCCTGCGTGGAGTGATACTCGTGTAAACCCCCCCCCCACCCCCAGTCCCCACTGTGGTTGAAACAGGAATGATTGGTCTGGATATCCAGGACAAACACGGCCCCGGCTGGTCACTCGGTCGGCCATCGGGACGTTCCCAAGTGTTTGTGTGTCTATTTAAGTGGACTGGTCTGGTCTGTGGGCTCCTACATTTACTGGACATTGTAGTCGCTGTTTGAACGGCCCATTGTTGTTCCTGAAGCCACGATGTACAGAGGGAAGGGGGACTTCTTTAAGGCTAGGAGGTATTTCTAGACATTCAACAACAAAACATAAGTTCATGTTCTGGTCATTTAAAAGACCATTCTGCTGCAGGCTCCATGCAGCCGTTTTGCAGAGGCCAAACCAAGCAGCCGGCTTATTAACACGTCATTAAGACTTAATTCACAAAAACCAGCTCATTTAACAGTTTCAAACCATTCAGACACTTTTAATACTATTTACCGTATTTTCACGACCATACGGCACACCGTATGAAAAGGCGCAGTCTCAGTTATGTGTGCCATTACTGTATTTAACACACACTTATGGCGCGCCGCTTTACAACAACACACACACAAGCATACAAGTGTGCGTATTTAAAAATAGAGCAGGAGCAAAACTGAGTTTGATTGTGCTTTATTTAAGTCTTTATTACAAAGTACTAAAATTTATTAATTACCGTTTATCACATTTATCACATTACCGGTAATCGTCATTAATCAATCCCATTGAAGTCCTCATCCTCCGTTTCTGCATTAAACAGCTGCGCTAAATCAACTGTGCCAGCTGTGCCAGTTCCACTTTCCTCGCTGTCAGAGTCACTTTCCATGCCGTGCGGCCCCTTGGAAATGATGCAACAACAGTCCCAGCAGACACGTTAGCCCACGCATCTACAATCCATCTGCTAACTGTGGCGTAACTTGCCCGGCGCTGCTTTCCACTCTTCACATCAGCTGTGAGATGGGCACGCATAGAGTCAACAGTGATGCTGATGCGTGGGAAAAACCACCTGGTCACCTTACAAAGACCTGCCTCAGCCACTCTTTCATCATCCCTTAATCCATCCAACCCTTTTCATTTGCCTTAATAATGACTACTGCTGGAAATGTCTCTTTAGGCAAAGTCTTTCTTTTAAAAATCACCATAGGCGGCAGTTTCTTTCCATTAGCGTGGCAACCAAGCACAACAGTAAACGACGACTTTTCGTACGTTGTGCGTATCGCTACCGTACTGGTCCCCTTCTTCTCCACCGTGTGACTCACCGGGATGTTGAAAGTGAGCGCGTGGTCTCAACTATGTCCGCCTTACAATAACAACACACATAGGGAACACTGCGCTATAGGGCCCGCCGCACATTTTGAAAAAAATATAAGACGTTTATATGCGTCTTATGGTCGTGATAATACGGTACATGACATCAGCCGACATTCAGAGTCATTTAAACTTCAGAGCTTCCTCTTCATTCCCGTCACCTGACTCTTCATCCTTGACTCCTCATCCCTGACTCTTGCTGCTGGGGGCCGAGCAAATATCAAAGCATGTCCAGCTCTCTCAGCCACCGCCATCGAATCAAGACACAACCGGTGTTTTCATCTAGTAATAATAAGTGGAACAGTGTTAATAGCAGTGTTTGCAAGCGTCAGCAGCTTTTATTGACTGTCTGCAGGTCTGCTGAACTTTCCAGGGTAGTTGTTGCCTCTGAAAAGGTTGCAGCCTCTTCAGCAACGATGATTACCGACGTCATGACTTTAATTATTGTCACTTATTTTCCTTTTCTCTTCCGAATGAACATGTGTATTTTTGTATAGATTGCCATTATTACTGCTTTGTATGTTCAAAGTGGATTGTGATGTTGATGACGATAGATATTTATTATTATATTTTACTTATTTAATTAATTAATTACCCCCTTCCTTTACTTTATTTATTAGATACTAATAAATTATTATTATTATTATTATTATAATTTATTTATTAATGTTAGTAATGTTAGTGTATGATCTGATCCTACTCATACATAGCCCACCCTATATATATTTATTTATTTTGTTTTTTTTTTCCTTCGTCTTTTCCTCTTTTTTTTCTTTCCGTCTCTCTTAAAAAATGAATTCCTGCACGACTTGGTCACCTACCGTACCAACTGATCACAGCGTGCTGCACATCCTTTTTTATTTCAGACGGAACAAGTTTTAAAGGATGAATCAGAGTGCACACCCACCATGTCACGCCACTTTACCCTCCTGGGCTCGTTAAGATAAACTACCTCCATGTTAAATTAGTGGGAAGTGTCCTGGAACGAGAGGACTAGTGTAACATCTACGGCTGCTTTTCCCTCCAGAGCCTGTTGGTCCCGTTACTCTGCAGTGCTAATTTGTGCACAACTTTGGTTTAGACCCACATGTGACTATAAAACTTGTGGATATCTGAGGTCAGCCCGGTTCATGAAAGCCTCCTCAGCAGAACCAAAGATAGCCATAAATAACGGCTGGAGGTTTGGTAACGCCGAGCAGCCCCCGGACATCTGATGCTGCTGGTTACCAGACTCGTCTCGCCAGGCTGCTCTGCCCACACGACTGGTGAACTTCCCACAGTCTCAGCTCGGGGCCCAAACCCGCAGTGGAAACACTAATGTGCAGCTTTGCCACGCGGCATAGAAATAAACCCAGCAGCTACAAATTTTCTGGTTCATTTTCCAGCCAAAGAAATTTCATTGAAGTCATTAAAAAGCTTAGACGGCAGTTCTGGTGAGATCTGGTCTGAAGGACGGGGTTCTGTCTCTGAATCTGGTTTCTCTGAGCTGAGAAATGAGTAAATGAAGGTCCTGGAGGATGTTGCCACACCAGAGTATGAACAATTTTGCTTAAAAGCTTCTGTGCTACAGTTAATCTAAAGAAAGACGATAGAAAAATACACATTTATGGGCTAGTAGTGTTGTTTCTGGCAGCCTGTTTGCATTTTAGATTTAGTCTAGTCTTTGGGTCCAGCTATCATTTGAGTTTTTATTAGTTTTAGTCACGTTCATTCTCCTTTTAGTCGTGTCAAGTTTCAGTCGACTAAAAGTCTGAGCATTTTAGTCTTATTTTAGTCAGAATTGTCCATTTTAGTCTAGTTTTAGTCAAAGATTGTATTTAGCCAAACCCATTTTACAATTCAAACAAGGTTATCTTATTATTATATTATTGTTACCTTATAGACCAGGGGTCGGCAACTCGCGGCTCCAGAGCCGCATGCGGCTCTTTAGCGCCGCCCTAGTGGCTCCCTGGAGAATTTTTCAAAAATATTGACCTTTTTTTTCTCCTTTTTTTCTTCTTTTAAAATTTTTTTTTCCCTTTCTTCTTTTTTTCTTTTTCTCTTTTTTCTCTTTTTTCTCTGTTTTTTCTTCATTTTTTTCCCTTTTTTTCTCTTTTCTTTTTCCTTTTTCTTTTTTCCTTTTTTTCTCTTTATTCTTTCCTTTTTCCTTTCCTTTTAAATCTCGACATTTCGACTTTTTTCTCGACATTTCGACTTTTTGCTCAACATTTCAACTTTTTTCTCAAGATTGTACTTCAACATTAATCTCGACATTTTTACTTTTCTCTCGAAATTTTGACTTTTTTCTCGACATTTCGACTTTTTTCTCAACATTTTGATTTCGCCTTTTACCATTTTCCTTCATTCTAAGGCTTATACATACAAGACTTTTAATTTTTTGCGGCTCCAGACATATTTGTTTTTTGTGTTTTTGGTCCAATACGGCTCTTTCAACATTTTGGGTTGCCGACCGCTGTTATAGACTCAAGAATACATTCATTCCAGATACAGAAGACTCTAATTTGAGTTTAAAACATATTTATTTTTCCACATTTCTCCCTATCTTTTTCTTTTTCCGACGACACATTGGGTTTTCTTTTCCACGTCTATGTAGGAAAGTAAGACTAAGCCTAAACCAGAGGAAACAACTTAAAACATGGACATTAAGGATCTTTGGTAGAACATTTCGTCTCGTTTTGGTCAACGAAAATGAACACATTTTAGCAGAGTTTTTATTTTGTAATTTACATTTTAGTCTCGTTTTTATTCCTCTACGATATTGCATTATATATTTAATTATCGTTATCGTCACATGACCAGCATTTTCGTCTCGTCTTGTTTTCCTCAGGTGATAAAGGTTCGTTGACGACGATATTTAGTCATAATTCTCGTTAACGAAAGCACCTTTAGGGGAGATTCTGGATGGGATGATGAATGTGAGACGTGAAAACAGCTGTCCTCAGCCGGCAGGATGACATCACGGTCGCTGCATCCATCCCGTTGCATGTCCATCCCTCTCTCCCGTAAACAGCCGCGGTGCGTCGGCGTCAAACGGCTGAGAAGAGATGAAAGTGTGGGGGAAACCGGCGTGACGGCTGAAACGCTGAAACGCCGGAGAGCTCGGCTCCTCTGAAAGGTTCCCGGGGAACAGCTGGAGCGTAACACAGTCCTCTCATGATGACATCGTTACTGGCCGGTTAATTGCTTGGATCCAGAAGCGTGGCGACATCGCTGTTGAAAGACCCGCCGAAGGTCACTCGGGGAGGGGAATTGAAAGCAAACAGGAAAGATTGAACCGGCCGTCACGCCTCGTATAAGAGTCCATCACAGTTCAGAGACTGATTTCCTGGTTCCTGCAGGCGACAGGGGCAGAATTACGTATCGTTATCTGCTGGTTTGTAGTATTGTAGTGTCCCACACCTCCAGCATGCTAAAAAACTGTGTTTTCAGACAAAACAGCAATAAATTAACCTTTAAGGGATGTGTTGGAGGAAGGGGAGACTCGTCCCGGCTTCTCCCGGTGTCCAGTTGTTCTGTCGATCCATGCTGCCCGTCCAGATCTACTACTTTGTGTTTCTGCGCAGTCGATTTTCAAAGTTTGATTGCCATCCCCATAATTTCTTGCATCCCTTCAGTCCACGCTGCTGTTAACGATGAGGAACATCCTCAAAATCCCTAAGAAGATATATATTTATATATATACAAGCCAGCAGAGATCATTTTACGTATTTTTTGCAGAGCAGTATCAGGCCAGCAGAGATCAATTTAGATGCTTCCAGTGCCCGGATTTCTCCTTTTCTCTCTAAAAATCTGTTTTGCGGCGCAGTATCAGATCAGTGTTAGCTTAACTCTGTTAATAAGCTAATAAATCGAGGTGTAATTATGCTGACATTCATCCTGCAGTGGCAGTGAGGTGATTAGTATCTTACCTGAATGCATCAAGTAACGGGAGCATTATTTGATAGGATGTTACTGGACTATTAAATGATGCTACCCCTGAAATATTGATTTAAAATGGATAATATGGGATGTTGAGTATTTGATCCTTCAAAATACACGACCCATGACATGAATTGCATTACACTTTGTGAACATTATACGATAAAGAAAAAAAACAACAATTCTATCGCTTTATTTGATATTTACGGAAGAGTATTAGGGCCATGCAGGAGAATAAATATTTGAGAGGGGAAGGTTTTTTTTATTTTGTAGTCGAAATGTCGAGATTAATGTTGAAATACAATTTCAAGAATAAAGTCGAAATGTTGAGAAAAAAGTCAAAATTTCGTGAATGAAGTCGAAATTTTTACTTTTTTCTCAACATTTCAACTTTTTTCTCGAAATTCTACTTCAATATAAATCTCAGCATTTTGACTTTTTCTCGAAGTGCATAATGAAAAAAAAAATCTTCCTCTAAAATATTATTTTTATTTTTCTCCTGCCTGGCCCTGATACTCTTCCGTAGATATTCATTCAATCATTGGCCTTTATTTAACCAGGCAGGTCATTAAGAACATTCTCATTTACAATGACGGCCTGGCAAGAGACAAGGACCACTTGGGGGGAAAGGAAGTGGTTTAAGGAGTAAAACACAGTAAAATTGTTGCTCTACAAAGGTAGAAAACCATTAGGTAGCATGTTTTGATAGGGCAGCAGAAATCTCGAGAACAGCGGTCCTGCATCTGTCCCGTCCTCAGCACGCAGCTGATTCGGGGATGACGTAAGCGTAATCTGAGTATAAGCATGTCCTGTAATTACAGAAAGCAGACAGCGGTGGACAGAAGCAGAAGGGTGGTGAGAAAAAAGGGGACGGGGGATTAAAAGATTAAGAATCCTGCAGTTGAACTCTGAATGTGTTGAAGTTGAAGCCGGGGCGAAGTGACTAAAACCCTCCTTAGTATTCATTCATTTCTGGTGTTTTCTTGGTCCGGTTCACACACACACACACACACACACTCACACACACACACTGGCCACGGTTACATGATGTTTTTTAATTCGGAATTAATTATTCTGAATTAAACTATGTTCCTTCGACTTTACATGGAAATAGTAATTCCGAATTGAGGTTTACATGGAAAACACGTTTGATCGGCTTTATCCTCTACAGGTCTGTGGGTTGGGAAGGTTCTGATTGGATAGGGGGGGGGACCGGAAGTTACGTCTACCAGAAGAAAAACTAACTTAGCCGCTACAACTTTGAAAAGCTCACAATTTTTTATGTTTCCTGTTTCCATCTGTTCTTTTAATTATTTCCAGGTCCTCCAAGCTATTTATTAAATAAATGTTCTCTGCTCTTGACCAGCGTTTACTGCGTGCTGCATCTTGAAACTTTGTTTGGAAAACCAGCCCAGCGCGGAATATAAGCGTCATGGAGACAGACGGGCGAGGGAACGAGCAGAAAGAAAGACAGACGGTGCGTCCGAAATGCCGTACTAAACAGTATATACTAAAAAGTATACTTAAATTTGGCACACTTTTGAGTAAATATCAGTAGTGTGCATTAATTCGGACGTACTATTAAGAGCGCACACGTCACAGAGGAAGTGACCTGTCACAGCAGCAGTAGCAGCTCCGCTCTTTCCCGTTTATTCTGGCCGAAACAATATGACATTATATATTATTATATGCGAATATTATAATATTAATATTATATAATAATATTATTATACTTAAAGGAGCTTGAGGCTCCTTTTAAGAAATGAGACTCTCTAGCGCCACCCTTCACCACGACGGCCGTTGGGGGTACTGCAGTCAACAGTGAAGCCGGCACGGGAGAACGGGGAGAACGTGCATGCAGCGTCATGTGACGTCACATCCTCAGCCCAGCGCGGGAAAATCGGGACCGAATTGCAGCACATTTTGCAGCACACAGCCTGTTCAAGGCAAAGGAGAGATACACTAGAGGAAACATTCTTTTTGGTTTGGAACGCTTCACCTGACATTATTACTAGAAAACTTAAAATGTATACAGATTTTTTTTATAAATCCTGCCGCAATCCGGCCTCAAGCTCCTTTAATATTATACTTATGACATATGCGTATCACTTAGCAACCAAACACCGCTGCATTGCATTGTGGGAAGTTTCTGCTCAGCTAGTGTCCATCAATCCACACTAATACATTTCTCCAGAATGAGTATGGATAGTACATACTATTGAGTACGTTCTAATGTTTCGGACGCACTAAAAAATCTTGCATACTCATTTTGCATACTCATTAGGGTGGAAGTATGCAATTTCAGACGCTGGCTGGAATTAATTTAAAGAGGAATGAGTGTAAACATGATCATGGAATTATTCTATTCAGATTTAAAATTGGAATAAACCAACCACTTACTTCGGAATTAAGTTTAATTCGGAATAGCCATTTTCATTGGGAATTAGGTGTTTACATGGTAATTTTTACTAATTTTAAATTGGAATTAATTTTAATTCTGAATTAAAGAGGAATTAAACTTCCCATGTAAATGCACTCAGTGTGTCGAAGTTGAAGCCGGGGCGAAGTGACCGTGAGGGGAACCGAGGAAAACTAAAACCCTCCAGTCATTTCTGGTGTTTTCTCGGTCCGGTTCACACACACTCACTCAGACACACACACACACACACACACACACACACACACACACACACACACACACACACACACACACACACACACACACACACACACACACACACACACACACACACACACACACACACACACACACACACTCTAGCGGTGACGGAGCGGCCGTGGGAGACGGGGGAGGACGTACGGACAGATCGCTTACAGACCCCGACTCTGAGACTCTGAGTGAAAACAAATGTTGAGGAGTGTGAGCGCAAACTGTGACAAGGTGTTCACATCTGCACATCTGCACATCTGCACATCTGCACAGCTGCTCGGCTGCTCGGCTGCTCGGCTGGTCGCGGCAGACAGAACATATGGAGGATTATCTCCCCCCCCCCCCCCAGGAATACAGATTCCTGCGGCTTGGCGAGCCGGGGTCATGCCAGTCCAGCGCCGAGACCGTCAGCCTGATATCTGTATCCGCCATAATTCATCATCGTCCCATCCCAGCCGATGAGAGCTGCGGTCGTCGGGGTTGTGAAAGCCGAGACTCGCCGCGGTCACCGTGTGTTTATCCTCCTACCAAAAGAATCACATTTCTTCCCTTTTCTTTGTGAAATAATCGTAAGCGTCGTGAAGTTAAAGTTTTTATTGGAGCGCGGAGCTAAAGTTCCATGGTTGCCGGGAGAAAAACGAGCAAAGGGTTGCAGGTCAAAAGGTGCAAAGGATAAAAGCAAATTCAAGAGAGAGAAACATGCAGTCGTGGATTAAAAGTTAAAGTTAAAAGTGTTTCCACTAGGGTTGGGGATCGATTCAAATGTCAAGAATCGATTCGATTCCGATTCTTTAGATTCAGAATCGATTATCAAGATTCAATCCGATTCAATTCGATTCCAATATTGATTTGGGTTAGTTGATTGGTCCTTACAGCATCATTAGCTGATAATACTTGCTGTTTAATCTCAATATAATACTAGTATTAATATGTTGCAGGACTACAGTCATATAATTCATTCAACAGCTGAAAAAACAGTTTTAATAAAACTAACCCAAATCGATATCGGAATCGAATCAAATCAAATCTGGATAATCGATTCTAAATCTTAAGAATCGGAATCGAATCAATTCTTGGCATGTGAATCGATCCCCAGCCCTAGTAATTTCAAATCGATAATTGTGTCTTCAGATTTCATCTCCAAATTCAGTCCAATTTAAATCAGTAACATTTACTATTCATTACTTTTCTGAGGTGGAGGGGGGTGTTGGAGCTGGTTATTCTGCTAGAGGACTTTGGGACTAGTTAGTAGTCGTGTCAATCCTTAAAAGCACTGGAGTCAATCCTCCAATAGTGTAGAAATAGCGGTAGTGCAGTCGCCACACAGATCTGATCTCAGCTGATGGATGGAAACATTTATAGTGAGTTCAACATCATCATCCACTTCTCTGTGTTATTGAGCTGCAGTTGAAAACAAGCTCATATGGAAACTAGAACCAGGATGATGGAATACAATCACGCAGGATCAGGACATTACTAGGTTTCTTTTTGGTCCCGGCCTTGATTTGAACTATTCCTGGTCTTGATACTTGGTTCTGTTCATGAGGCCTACAAAGTTAGACGTGTGTGATATCACTGCTGCTGGCTGATTCCAGGACCGTGAGGATGCTTGTTCGCCGTGTGGGATGGGAGGATATTTCCTCACCTCTCTGTGGTTTCGTTGCCAGTCTTGACCAGGACTGATGAGACGAGACGGAGGTCTGGACTGTTTAAAACGGTTCTGACGGAGTTCTCCAACGCTGCATTTACCACCACCATGGCTTTAGTTATTTAGACCCCCCCTCTGAGGATGTGAGTGTTTTAGACTAAAATGGAAGAAAGAGACGTTGGTTTAAACCCGTGTGGGTGTTTGGTCGAGGAGAATTAACGCTGAAAGCTTGTTTCCTTGTGTCATCATACACGTCCAGTGCTGCTGCTGGTTTTCTGGCACCGTGTTCGGAGCTGGTTGAGGTGAATATGGTCCACAGAGGAAGAGGGATTGGGGGGGCAGGCATTCTCCTCGCAGGGCGATAGAGGCCTCACCTTTATCACTTTTATCACATTCAGGGTCATTCAGGTCGTTCAGGGTCTTTCAGGGTTTGCAGATAGCAGTTTGCAGATATTAAACCTACTTTGAAGATTCATACGGAGGTACAACACAGCTGCATACATGCCAGCCATTTGCCTCTGTGTGTGCACATGTGTAATAGTTGAGCAAGATCTGGCTGATGGCAAAAAGAAGGTATTAAAAGTGACGCAAGCCTTTTCTTAAAGACACATATCATCCCCCTTTTTTATCCAAAGTTGATCATCCTGTAAGTTTCTGAGGCAAAGTCACATGACTGACTGTCACATCATTTGGTCAAAACATCACAAATACATCTTTTCAGATCTACTTTTTTTCTGGGATTCAGGAGATGCAGCATGATGTAGAGTTAGTTCCAGATAAGAGGAATGAGAAACCTGGATTATTCAAGCCTGATCTGGGTCTGTGATGTCATTGGGTCAGTTTCACTGAGAAAGCCTACTCCTTTCTTTTTTCTTAAATATCAACGATCTTCTGCAAAGATCTCTCAATTATGTCGCCTCTAGTGGTGCAGTTGGGAAGCACTTTTCTGACCAGTCCCCCAGTTTTATGGCAATTAAAATGCCTGCTCCCTCTTCAAGTAACGGAGGGAACCTGAGCTCAGGGTATAGTAGCCTCTCTTGGGGTTGATAGAGACTGAGCAATGACTTAAGTAGGAGCACTGGGCGATAAAATGGGAAAAAAATCGGAATATAAAATATAAAAATAATGAAATAATTACACCGAAAAATGACCACAAAAAAATAGAAAAAAATTATAGCGAAAAAAATCTGGGATAAAAATGATCTTAAAAAAAAAGTTTTATTTAATGCAAAGGACTTTGGTTAACTTCGTTTTTAATTCAGTTCAGAATATGGACCTTCACGCACCCCCAGAGAGGGTTTTGCTTGTGCTGCCTCCAGCAATTGAACGCTTCGTTTATACGATACATAGCCGGGTATTTACAAAAATTTATATTTCCTCCTGTACGTTTGGAAAAATACCATCAATTACACAAACCTGCATAAATACGCTGTTAAGGTGCTATGAGCAGCCAAACCTACAGGGGGCAGTGTAACGAGAAGATAAAGTCATGCTAGCCAATCAGAATCCTGGAAAAAAACATCAACAAATGACACGAGTAACTTCCAGTTACTTCCAAGATGAACCAGAGTCTTTGGTTTGGAGTGACAGAGAAGTGGAGTTACTTTTAAGTGTGACGTTAGAATATAAAAGAGGTTAAATACAAGAAAATATTGACGGTGGCCAAACAAAATGTAAACACAGGTCGAGCTCATGACGCTGGTGACGTTTCTGTCGCATAATGTGACGTTCTGAAGCCTAAATGTCCGTTTTTCTCTGTTTACAAGCAAACGTGAAGTCGGAGGTTTTGCAAATCTCCACTTTGGCCGGAGTTTTCAGAAATGATGGTTTTTGGTGACTTTGAGCTTCGTTTTCATGTAAACGAACGGCCAAAACGCATGAAAACACCACCATTTTTGCTACGTGTAAACGGGGCCTAAGTCAGGCTGGCGTTCTCGTACGTCAGTTTCTGAGGATCCTGCATCCATCAGCCGACGTCAGACAGTTCCTGGCTTCACCTGAGACAGACATTTGCTGTTTTAGCCCGTTTGGACCAACTTCACCCAGGGTACCGTTAGCAAATGTTAGAGGGGGATTCCTTAAATCGGTAAACCCCCCCCCAAGCATGCAGATAACCTTGTCCTGTAGGTTCTTTGCAGAGAAACCATGCATGTGAAGGTATATATATATATATATATATATATATATATATATATATATATATATATATATATATATATATATATATATATATATATATATATACATACTGATGATTTAGTTAAGCATTTTAGTGGTCTATCAGTGGGCTGATGGCCGGGCGAGCTGCCAGAGTTACGCCTGCGTTTTGCCCCAGAAGGCTCCAGAAGACCTGACCAGGAAGAAGAGTCATAGATGATGGTTGGATGGATCGTCATTAACCGACCCAAATAAACCAGACGGGAGACCAAACAGACCTCCTTCTACTGACCAAACCCACAGTTTGACAACGAGAATAGACAAAGCTCTTCACCGGTTTATTTCCGTGTGCCACTTTTACGCTTCCCCTCCTTCTTTTAATGTTTTAATAGGTATGTCTGCTCTCAGTCATCCGTCGTATCTCTGCTTGACTTGAATGTTCAAATAAATCCCTCTCAGGAAAGGTGACCGGGTTCTGTGAAGGATGTGGGTGAAACAGGACAAAACTGAACTCTAAAAATTGTTGCACATGTGCAGCGTGTAATCCAGAGGAAATGAGGCGTGGTGGCTTCGTCAGGCCGAAGGTGGAGGGATGGACTGTAATGTTCCTGGAAACACGGCGGCGGGTCGGAGCCACCGGGGAGATTCAGGGGCTGAAACGAGCTGCTGCTGCTCCTTTAGTCGTGGATCAGGACACATGAGCTCGTTTGCTAATCAATGTCGCAACAGATGTTTGGATATTTGGTCCAAGTCGAGGGAACACGAGTAAAGTGTTGAATGACATTAGTGTGTTTCCTCAGATTAATATTCAGTCATTCTACACGTCCTGCTTCATGATGAGTTGGAGGTTCGACTCCCTCCAGCAGCTGCAGGACTAACGTCGTAGACGTCAGTGTCTCAATCCCAGGATGGACTAATGTCACTAACTAATTACATTCCTCCGGTTGACACCTCTAACTTCACCTCTAACTTATTTAAAAACACATTAAAAACAGACAAAGAATAACTGACACATACAAAAAAATCCAGTTCAGAAATAGCAATTGCACTCTTCAGTTACAGTTTTTTATCAGAGCTTGAACTCTCCCAGAGAGACCAAATCACTAAGCTCTAATGTTCTGAAGATTGTTCCATGACCAAGTTGCAAAATAGGAGAAAGCGGCTCTACCAGGTTCTGTATACATTCTTGGTACCTGGTAGAACATCTAGTGGAACGAAGATTATACCAGCTGTTGGTGAGTGATAGGAGATTACAGAGATATGAAGGAAATTTACCCAGTATGGCTTTGTATCTCTACGCACGTGACCTAAAATAGCTGGAAAGGTTTCAACAACTTAAGCTTCTCCAGATATGCCATGTTCGCCGGGAAGAGAAAATCACTAACATCGAGATTCTCAGAAGGGCCTCACTTCCAAGCATTGAAGCCACAATACTGTATCATCGCCTACGTTGGGTCGGCCACATTGCTCGAATGCCACCAACGCGCCTCCCTAAGATGATCCTGTATGGAGAACTATTGGAGGGCAAGCGTCCCCGAGGCGCACCAAAGCGTCGATTCAAAGACCAGCTGAAGCGGTCGCTGGCCCAGGCTGACATCCCCCAGGACAACTGGGAAACGATAGCTCAGGAACGAGACTCCTGGCGTCTTAGAGTCGGAAGTTTTTTCGAAAATGACAGGCGGCTACATCTTGAACAAAAGCGCCAAGACCATAAACGGAGACAAGCTCACAACCCTACACCTGCAACTCTACAGTGTGAGCATTGCCCAAGACCTTTTCAGCACAGGCTGGGCCTACTAAGCCACATTAAGTCGCATCAACGCCGTCAACAGCAACAACAACAACTGTAGGTACAGAAATAGAATCACAGAGGAAGAGCTGACACGCTGCCTGTTAGCAGACACTTTTATCCAAAGCGACTTACATATGAGAGAACAAGCACAAAAATCACATAGGACGGTCTAGCAGGATAAGTGCTGGTCAGACTGCTGAGACTCCAGTTGGACACAGGTGCTGCCATGCCAGTGCTAGAATATCTTTTTCTATTATTTTTTAAATAAGAAAGCTATGTCTAAGAAGACACCATCTTGTCGTAAGTGCATGCATCTTACTAGATGCCGAAGTGCTCCTTAAAGAGCTGAGTCTTTATCTTGCTCTTAAAAGTAGGTCCAGACCTGCAGATCGGACAGAGTTTGGTAGGTCGTTCCACCATCGGGGAACAATGGAGGAGAAGAGTCTGGCTACTGATTTCACACCATGTTGTGGTGGAAACACCAGGCGTCTTTCTCTGGCTGAGCGGAGCTGTAGAGAGGGAGTGTAACTCGGAATCAAGTAGTGAAGGTAGGCAGGAGCCGTTTGGGTAAGTGTTTGGTAGCCAGAAGCAGATCTTTGAACTTGATGCTGCAACTGGAAGCCAGTGCAGAGAGATTAGCAGTGGAGTGACATGAGCTCTCTTGGGTTGATTGAAGACCAGACTTGCTGCTGCATTCTGGATCATCTGCAGAGGTTTAACTGAGCAGGGAGGCCGACCAACAAGGAATTACAGTAGTCGATGCTTGAACCAAGAGCTGTGTTGTATGTTCTGTCAGGTAGAGTCTGATTTTCCTGATGTTGTAGAGAACCGGAACACCGGGAAACTGAGGCAACATGGTCCTTAAAGGTCAGCTGGTTGTCTAGCATGACACCAAGATTCTTCGCAGAAGATGTGGGCACAAGTGTGGTGGAATCTAGCTGTTTATCTGAGGAGGTAAGGAGTGACTGGCTGGACAAACAATAAGCTCAGTCTTGCACAGATTTAGCTGAAGGTGACGGTCCTTCATCCAAGCAGAGATATCAGACAGACAGGCCGATATTGAGACGGCCGTGTCGCCAGGTGGGAAGGAAAGGAAAAGCTGGGTGTCATCAGCATAGCAGTGGTAGGAGAAGCCATGAGAGCTGATTATTTCACCTGGTGAAGTGGAGTATAGTGAAAAGAGAAGGGGGCCAAGCACCGATCCCTGTGGCACCGCTGTTGCCAGCTCATGCGAACTTGTACATAGAAACATACCAATGCTGCTTCCTCCTTAGGCTTAAAGAAAGCCAGGAAACCAAATCATAAAGTACACAGTGATGTGTACGGGACAATGAGTTGGATATAAAACCTAAAGCATTGAGATACACAGAGTCTAGGGAGCGAAGTGTAGAGGAGGCAGCATGCATGATAGTAAAAACCCAGCCTAACCTTTAGTTTTTTCATTAGTTTCTCAAAATGCACTCTAAAAGAGAGCCTATCATCCACCCAAAAACCCAAGTATTTGAAGGATGATACTCTTTCAATTGAGTCCTCTCCTTGTGTTCAGATTCTGCTGCAGGGGGAGAACCCGGTGTGGTGTGGGAGTACCAGGGTGTGGTGTGGGAGTACCAGGGTGTGGTGTGGGAGTACCAGGGTGTGGTGTGGGAGTACCAGGGTGTGGTGTGGGAGTAGCTACACCTCTGACTGGCTGTTTTGGTTTCAGATCCTGCTGCAGGGGAAGAACCCGGGCGTGGTGTGGGAGTACTCGCTGCCGCGCACCGAGAGGAAGCCCGACTACAGCTGGGCCGTGGTTCGCTCCGACTGCTCGGCCACCTGCGCCGGAGGTGAGTTTCCACGTTGGCCTCGACCCCGACATCCGAGGGAGAGATTTAGAATGATTTACCAATATTTATTTATTATTATTTATTATTTCCATGTATATATTATTGTTAATCTGTTGCACCAACTACGCCAACACAAATTCCTCATATGTCCAGTAACGTAAATGGCAATAAACCTTTTTCTGATTCTGATTCTGATTCTGACTTAGTCAAACAACCAGGACCACAAAGTCTGTGGTGTCAATTCAACCCCAAATCTGAGAATCAAAACTTTTCAAGACTCATAAATATTAAGGATGTGCACTTAGGGCTGGGTATCAAATTCAAATGTCAAGAATCGATTCGATTCCGATTCTTAAGATTCAGAATCGATTATTAGGATTTGATTTGATCTGATTCGATTCAATCCGATATTGATTTGGGTTAGTGTTGTTAAAAATATTTTTCCAGCTGTTGCATGAATTATATGACTGTCTAGTTATGCAACATATTAATACTAGTATTATATTGAGATTCAACAGCAGGTATTGGCAGCTAATGATGCTGTAAGGACCAATCAGCTCCCAGAATGCTGATAGAACTGCTTTCAGAAACATCGTGGGGCAGAATTACCAAACAGATCCAGGGAGGAAACAGAGGACGGATGAAACTGGTTTTATTTTTTCTCATTCATGAGAATTTGGTTTTTAGCATTTTATGCAAATGTAACCCCAAGATAGTATATAAAGTAATGAAATATAGACAATTTATGCAATTATAACTGAAAACTTTAATGTTTTCATACCTTTAAACATATTTAAAGGCAAAAATATGGCACCAGTTATGCTCTTGTCCAACAAAACATTCCTTTTTTGGGCATAAACAAAAAAATACCAAAAGTTGTAATGTAATGATGAAAAAATATAAATAAATAAAAAAAAAAATAAATAAATAAAATCGATCTTTAGACATACAATCGATTTAGAATTGGAAAATCGATCTTTTCAACACAGGCCTATGTGCACTCGTTTGCCACTTGGACATCATTGTGGTGTTTCTCCCCGTCCCCCCCCAGGTCGCGTCTCCACCAAGGCCATCTGTCTGCAGGACCAGAAGAACCAGGTCAACTTCAGCATGTGTGACCCCCAGACCCGGCCGGCGCTCGGCTCCCACCTCTGCAACACCCAGCCCTGCCCCGCCTAGTGAGTGGTGTGTATGTGTGTGTGTGTGTGTGTGTGTGTGTGTGTGTGTGTGTGTGTGTGTGTGTGTGTGTGTGTGTGTGTGTGTGTGTGTGTGTGTGTGTGTGATGTGGGATATGTGGGTTGTGTCTTAATGTTGCCAGATTCTCAGGAAGCTGTGGATCTGTTTTGATTATAGGTGCACAAGCACACACAAGCACACACATGCACACACATACACACACAAGCACACACAAGCACACACATACACACACAAGCACACACAAGCAAACACATGCACACACAAGCACACACATACACACACATATACACACAAGCACACACATGCACACACAAGCACACACATGCACACACAAGCACACACATGCACACACAAGCACACACATACACACACATATACACACATGCACACACATACACACACAAGCACACACAAGCACACACAAGCACACACATGCACACACATACACACACAAGCACACACAAGCACACACATACACACACAAGCACACACAAGCACACACAAGCACACACATGCACACACAAGCACACACATGCACACACAAGCACACACATACACACACATATACACACATGCACACACATACACACACAAGCACACACAAGCACACACATACACACACAAGCACACACATACACACACAAGCACACACAAGCACACACAAGCACACACATGCACACACATACACACACAAGCACACACAAGCATACACACACAAGCACACACAAGCACACACATGCACACACAAGCACACACATACACACACATATACACACATGCACACACAAGCACACACATACACACACATATACACACATGCACACACAAGCACACACATGCACACACAAGCACACACACACACACACACACACACACACACACACACACACACACACACACAAGCACACACACACACACACACACACACATGCTGCGGTTGAGTCGTCTGGAGTCGCCGTTTGCTGCCGTTTGCTGTGGTCAGCCACCACTCCGTTCCCCCTCCGCTCACTTTCTTCTCTGCCTGCTCGTTCCTCTTTTCCTCTTTTCTGAACACATGAAAGGTCTGCGTCTCCTCCTCCGTCAGTCCCGCTGCAGCGCAGCGTTTCCACCAGCTGAACCGCTGAAGGAAGACGCTAGCGTCTTCATATAGGCACTTTGTTCATTCATGTGTGAGGAATCTCTACCGACAATCTGATGTAATAATAATATCCGAGTGGATATCCCAGTACTTTAAAATATGCATCAACTGGACTGGCTACACACCTATAGCCTCATATATAGACCCCTGAGAATCAAAATCTGAGAATCAAAACTCAAAATCTGAGAATCAAAACTCAAAATCTGAGAATCAAAACTCAAAATCTGAGAATCAAAACTCAAAATCTGAGAATCAAAACTCAAAATCTGAGAATCAAAACTCAAAATCGGAGAATCAAAACTCAAAATCGGAGAATCAAAACTCAAAATCGGAGAATTTTTGTGATCAGGAACCTGAAATCTCCACCCGAGCCTGTGATCATCTTTCTCAGTTACACTTTTCCTGCCAGCATTAAGAGTCTTCCGCTTGTCACCCAGAGACACTAACATGGAATCACGGAGAGATGCCATATTTTTAGTAATAAAAGTCAAAGAGAAGTGTTTTATTTACGTGACATCATCACTTCCAACTCCTCTCTGGCTCCGGCTGCGATCAGAGGTCGCTGTTACCATGGAGATGGCTAGAATGAGATTATATTTTGTAGCTGTTCGTCGCCAACATGCTTGTAACAGAAGATAAACTTTATATGCCAGAATATAAAAGTTAAGACCTGATACTCATCATCTAAACAGATTGTAAACTGCATTAACGGTTTACCATGAGCAGAAATAGTAAACCAAAAACATAGAAAAGCTTGAGAGACCCAGTTGGAGGTAAGATAAGTTGTTTTGTGAAAGTAAAACTTTCCCCTTTTTGCATTTTTGCACAAATATTCCCATCTAAGAGTAAATCCATCTTTTAGTTTAGTTTCCTTTATTTAACCAGGTAAAGACTCATTGAGATAAATATCTCAAGAGTGACCTGACCAAGAGGGCAGCAGAAACAGTGTTACAACAGGGAAAAAAACAACAACAAACAGCAGTCACACACTATAGTCAGGGACACAAATAACATACGACATAAACTCAGGGACACGACAGGTCCGTATAATGTAAAACTTTTCAGTAATATTCGATTAAAAACAATCAAATTGGCCAAGAGAACTAGTTTCTCGATCCTTTAAAGTGGAATGAAATTCCCCCAGAGTGATGAGTTCAGGTTCAGATCATTCTGAAGGTCATTCTGAAGGTCATTCTGAAGGTCATTCCAGGACCAGGGAGCAGCAGATCTGAAGGCTATAGACCCAAGTTCAGTGTCGGCTCGAGGAACCAACATGGACGAAATCCTGTGAGCGTAGGTTGTAAGGATTAGCGTCTCTACACATGTATGAACATAGACTGCGTTTACATGCAGTCAATAACCCTTTTAAAACCCGAATATTAGCAATAACCCAGTTTTGTACGGCCATGTAAACACCAATAACCCCTTTGAATAACCGGAATTTGCTCATATTCGGGTTTTTAAAAACCCGAATATGACCCCTGGGTTACTCCTTTTAAAACCCGAATATTTGGTCATGTAAACGCCTAACGGAATATCCCCATCAAACGGAACAGGAATTTGTTTTCTGCACATGTTCTGTTCACAAGGAATCCTGGTCTTTTGAGTCCAGGAAGTTCTTATAAACACGGAGAAACGTAAGACCAGGAGGAGACTAATCACTTCATAAATGTAATGAAGGATATGAACATTTCTGCATTTGTAGACGGTAGAAAGTACCGGGATAGCCAGATTTACCAGAAGGTGGGCGAAAAGTTGCGCGAAGCAGCATTTGTTTTGGTTACAGGAAGAAGAAGCAGAAATGATGGGAATTGCGTCATCACGTTCTCCGCGCGTCGCTGGTTTGATCCAGATATCCCGAATGATTAATTACCATGGAAACAGAATATTCTGAATGTTTCAGTAACCGGAATATTAGCAATAACCCGAATTTTGACTGCATGTAAACGTAGTCATAGATAAGTAGGAACCAGCCCAAGAAGAGATATATATATAAAAACTAACCATGGAGAAAGTTGCATACAAAGTGCAGTGGTGAACAAGATTGCCACATCCTGTAATAAAAAGTAAGGCACAATGATAAACAGCTTTTTCAAATAAGTGACAGGTGCGTTCATGAACAACAAGTCTCCATAATCCAGTAAAGGAAAGAAAGTGGTTGATATCCAATATTTCCTAACTTGCAAGGAAAAACAAGACTTGTTTCTAAAGAAGAAACCCTTAAGTTTGGATACAAGTTTCTCTATGTGTGGTTTAAAAGACAAGTTCTCATCAATGACAATTCCTAAGTACTTATTTGTTGTGACCATTTCAAGTTCAATTCCATGAGCAGTTAATACTTTAGGAATGTTCAATGGGAACCGTTTCCCATTTGAAAAAAACATCACTTTTGATTGACCTGCGTTTAGTAGCAGTCTAAGCTGAGTCAGATGGGACTGAACAACATCAGACTGCAAGAATTCAAGGGTTTGCACTACAGAATGGGATGAACAATATACGACTGTATCATCTGCATAAAAATGGACTGCAGCATTTGATATATTGTCACATAGATTGTTTACATAAATGGAAAACAGCAACCGTCCCAATATTGAACCCTGAGGCACGCCTTTTAATACAGGGAGGAACGAGGAAGAAGACCCAGCAAAATGGGCACATTGGGATTTGTCAGACAGGTAGTTAGGAAACCAATTAACAGTATGCTGAAATAGGCCAATCCTGTGCAGTCTATCTGCCAAAATGATATGGTCAACTGTATCAAACACCTTTGTCAGGTCAATAAATAGAACTGCATAGTATTTTTTGCAATCCAGTGCCTCAATAATATCATTCACAACTTTGATAGCAGCAGTTATTGTGCTATGTCTCTTTCTAAAACCTGACTGATGTTGAGTAAAGAAGACTGTATGTATCTAAAAGTTCTTTAAGTTGTTCGCTTACAAACTTTTCAAGAATTTTAGCTAGTATACATGACTTAGAAATGGGCCTATAGTTATCTCGGAGGTGGAGGTGCTGTGTGCCCGACAGTCCAAACAGCACCGAATCAAAGTCCTCCCTTCTGCAGCTTCTGCAGCCTGTGCAGCGTGGGTCGGGGGGGACAGGGGGGGCCGGGGCTCAGTGATTTACAGCGGTGCCCCTAAGAGCAGGCAGGGGACCGGGTCTCGGGTTCAGGCAGATACACACTCACTGAGAGGACTTGGGGGCTAATCTGCTCCGACAGTTTTCAGATGTACGACGGTGAAATAAACTACGATGGGACCAGAAGCAGCTCATAAGCAGCTCCGGCCCGACGTGAAGGACAGGATTTGTTCAAGTCCGGGCAGAACCTCCTCCTCCTCGGTCCTGAACCCAGACGGCTATCGGTTACAGCCTCCTCGGTTCCCACAACCCGAGAGGACGTTTCCGGCCCTAATCTTCGGCGTACAGTTTCTCTTATCTGGGTGAAAGCTATTAACCAGCCTCCGACCCCCCCGACACCCTGCTGCCCCCCCCACGCATCGGGGGGATCGTCCTTTCAGGGGAGTAAAGCAGTTTGACACCCGTGGACCTTTCAGTTCCTGAGCAGGCCGTGCACGCCGGCCGTGCACGAGGCGGGGGGGCGCTGAGTGACCAGCATGAAGGTTCTGAATGACCAGCTGGCAGGACGGACCGGCCCACATTCACAGGTCCAGCGGGGGGGAAACACGGACAGCGGGATGCTTTTGCACCGCGGGCGTGACGGGAATGTAAAGACGCCTGTTTATCTCAGGTCTGTGCACGGCAGGGCCTGACAGCCCCGGCCCTGGTTTATTGTGCAGAGGCAGCAGGATTCCCGGGAGGCCCGGCCCGTCTAGCCATGGAGAACAAGTTACACCGCTCGCACCCCTTCTCTCTCTCTCACCCCTTCTCGCTTCAGGCCAACTCTTACCCCCCCCAATTCTGCAGCCACTTCAATGGCCCGGCCAGATGCAGCTCTGTAGATGTGGCCGTCCGTCTCCGTGTTGTTCCTAAGTCTCAGTGTCCGTCCCGTCTCTCCAGCTTGGGACTTAGGGTGCTTTCACACCTGTCCCGTTTGGAGCAGTTGTTCCAAAACAGGGAGCCTAAAGATCAGTTGGTTTGGTATATGTGAACACAGCAATCGCGCTCGGATGCGGGACAAAACAAGCGAGCAGAGATCGTCTAGGAGAGGTTAGAGTTAGGTTCTCGGCTCGCTTTCATTCCAGACCTGGAGCGGTTTGTTTGCAGTGAGAACATAATCGACACAGCAACCGACAAACAAACTAGCCACACTCGCTTACGACGCTCCATAGTTGTTGTTTTTCCCGGGGTACGGAAGAGGAAACTCCTTCCGCGTTCATTTCTGACCAATGAGAGAACAGTTGGTTGGCGCATGGCATTTGTTAACAGCTTTGAACCGCTACAGACGGTTGCCTTGTGAACACAAACGAAAAACGAAACAATGGTATCGATTTATCCCCTGAATCGGAACAAAACAAACGGGCCATAGGTCTGAAAGCACCTTGTCCCTTTTCTTGGCAGAGCTGTTTTAACTCCGGCTGGGGATCCCTTCCCTTGCATTTCTCACATATAAACAATTCAGAGTGACACATGCTGGACCCATTAACACTAGAGTCAGAGCACAGGACGGTGACGGCAGCCGATCCTCCGTGTTTTCATCGCTGTTGTGAGAACTGAACATCAGCATCGTCGTCCTACAGTACCTGCAGCTGTTGGAGCTGAAAATACAATATCTGGTGTACGAGATCCCTGACAGATGATCTGGTCTGCAGCCGTGCGAGGAGGCCTCTAGGAAAAGCCTGAATCTGGTTTTCTCAGAACCTCCCCTGGTCTCAGGCTCTTCCTCGCCACCAAATGTCAGTTTCTGAGACTTTTTAGATACACAAATTACAGATGGGTCAGTGGCGGTTTGCAGCGAGGCGGAGTGGCACATCAGCCACTTTTCCCCCAATGACATATTGTTATTTATAAGTCGCGGAAAACAGGGAGGAAAAAAAACAACCCAAAAAACAAAACAAACAGTTCACAAGCCAAGACTCCCCAAACCGACGCTTTCAGCTCCCAACGGTCCGCGACTTTCCAGCGTCCAAATTGCAGTTTAGTCCTGCTGTTTCATTTGTCTGCGGCGTCTGAAGGGGAATGAAAGCATTTTTGTGCCCCTGCAGCAGGTCGGTCTCTGCGGTAGCTCGTCGTCTCGGGGCTGGACGCAGCATCTGCCCATCTCCTCCTCTCCTCCTCTCCCGCTGCCAGGCTTGTGGTCGGCAGACCACTCATTTGTTGAAATGTCCCCCTTCGGCCGCGATGCCAAGAAGGGGAGCTATTTTAGAAGCAGCGCTTGGGTTTTCTGCCCGTGGCGAAGCAGGGAGAGGCTCAGAACCACGTACTGTACCAGGGAGGCCAGATCGGGAGGAACTTGATAAGCCAGTTTGATGATAATTGTTAAGTTAGGTGGATTTTCTTTTTTTTCTCTCTCTCTTTTTAGCACCATTGTCATATTTTTTTTCTTTGAATAAAAAAGGAATACGACTATCTGTGTTTGACGACAGCTATTTTGTGTTATTTTATAACTTTGTTGTAGTTTTGTTTTTGTTTTTTTGTTTGTTTGTTGTTTTTTTTTTAAATTACGTTTATTGGAAAGTGTTTTTTTTTAAATTTGCTTAATTTTTAATTTGTTTCTGTTTTTTTTTTTATTATTACATTTATTGAAATTTGATTTCTTAGGAAAAAGGGACGGATAAAATAAGCTCAGTCTTCTTTCTGTTCCCTTTCATTCAAGGAAAGAGATTTGTTGTAATTATATTGAACTGTTTTGTTTTTCTTTTAATGAATGAAATAAAGAATAAAATTAAATAAAATATTAAAATAAGGGCAGGGAGCGGACGTGAAAAGCCAGAAGAGAAAACAAGAGCAGGCGAAGGGAAACCAGAGCGTCAGGTCGTCCACATCTGTCTTCCTGAGTGTTGTATGTTGTAGGTGGCTGAGGAAATCTGGGAAAGCTGTTACGGAGACTTGTATACAGTATGGTTTTTATGTTTAGCTTCAGAGGAAAAGATGATATAAGGATGGATGCAAGGGCTTGAGCATATAACATCCTCCCAATCATCATCCATCCATCCATCCATCCATCCATATCCATAACATCCTCCCAATCCTCTTCTGCATCATCCAAATGCTCTCTAGGAAACTTCAGACGGGCCTGGAGCCTCATTTATAAAGCTTGCTTGCGCACAAAACAGGGCTGAAAGATGCGCAAGCCACCTTCTACGCAAAAGGTTGGGATTTAAAAAGAAAAAACTAACTGAAAAATCTGCGTATCCCTACGGCAACCCTGACCCTCCCGTAGGAACATACTTAAGATCTGGGGAACTGGCGACGCAGGCGGTGAGGTGGTGAAATGAAGCCAGATTCATGTCATACTCTTAATGTCATCACATATCAGACTTATAATAAAATAGCGCTGATCGTGTCGCTCTGTGTTTGAAGCACAGCGTCAGTCAGGACTCTCTGCTGCTGCAGCCGCAGTGCCAGGACACGCCGGGAACCTCCTCTTCACCCACCACAACCGTAGAGTGACTGAGGACAGAACAAATGAGTTTACGCGTGCGTGAAACCTTTACGTGCGGGCGTAAGCCTAAATTATGGTTCCGCGTTAAAACGATGCAGAGCCTACACCGTAGGGTACGCGGCGACGCGCACCTACGCCGTAGGGCTCTGCGTTGGTGTGACGCGGAACCATAAATCAGCCTTGAGCAGCACTGAGAGGAGGGAGGAGGGGGTGCGGGGCTGCCGGGCCGTTCTCGCATCGCCTTCGCACAGTGTCTTGATGATTTGCAATTACAGGCTGAGCCTACCGCTAGTTTTTAAACTGTAAAAAGTGGGGGGGGACAAAAAAATTATTTTGAAAAGACGGGGGGACATGTCCCCCCTGTTGCGCCGGGGCACTCACAGCGTTTAGCTCAGCAACGGCGTGCTGCCACTCACTCGCTTTATTTTATACTATTTATATACTTTTTCTACTTTTACTGTGACCACCAAATAATGTGGTTTTCCTGTCCTCCACCTCATCAACAACATCTCGTTCTCAGTCTCCATGAAATTCAGTGGCACGGTGGCTCGACACGTTCATCCTGACGCACAAACAGGCTGCAGGAAGCCGCTGCGCATGCTCAGCAGGCTCATTCATATGCAAATACTACTTTGCATTGCCCATATATGGTAAAAAGTGGGCGTGTAGAGGGCGGGATATGAGGCAAATTCAGCTGCTTAACCTTTCAGCTGGACTGTGATTTATAAAGCGAACATTGCGTGCAAGTGTGCGTGCACGCGGTTTTCCAGATTTTTTTTAGCACCCGCCATTTTCGGCTTTTGGGTTTACGTGCACTTTTAGTATGAATCCTACGCACTCTTTTATAAATGAGGCCCCAGGACATGAACATGGACATGAACTGGCTTCAGCAGGGAAACACGTCTGGCTCTGCAGGATCTGTAGTTACTGATGGTTCCTTTGCATCATCCATCCATCATCCATCCATCATCCATCCATCCATCATCCATCCATCCATCATCCATCCATCCATCATCTTTCCATTATCCATCCATCCATTTGTTCATCCATCCATCATCCATCCATCTTCCTCCCATCCATCCATCCATCCATCCACCCATCCATCCATCCATCCATCCATCCATCCATCCATCATCCATCCATCTTCCTTCCATCCATCCATCCATCCATCCATCCATCACCCATCCATCCATCCATCTTCCATCCATCATCCATCCATCCATCCATCCATCCACCCCTCCCTCCATCCATCTATCATCCTTCCATCCATCTATCATCCATCCATCCATCCATCATCCATCCATCCATTCATCCATCCATCCATCATCCATCCATCCATCCATCATCCATCCATCATCCATCCATCCATCCATCCTTCCATCATCCATCCATCCATCCATCTATCATCCATCCATCTATCATCCTTCCATCCATCTATCATCCATCCATCCATCATCCATCCATCCATCCATCATCCATCCATCCATCCATCCATCATCCATCCATCATCCATCTATCATCCATCCATCTATCATCCTTCCATCCATCTATCATCCATCCATCCATCCATCATCCATCCATCCATCCATCCATCCATCCATCCATCTATCATCCATCCATCTATCATCCTTCCATCCATCTATCATCCATCCATCCATCATCCATCCATCCATCCATCCATCATCCATCCATCATCCATCCATCCATCCATCATCCATCCATCCATCCATCTATCATCCATCCATCTATCATCCTTCCATCCATCTATCATCCTTCCATCCATCATCCATCCATCCATCCATCCATCCATCCATTCATTCATCATCCATCAATCCATCCATCTATCATCCATCCATCCATCCCTCCATCCATCCTTCCATCATCCATCCATCCATCCATCCATCCTTCCATCATCCATCCATCCATCCATCCATCCATCCATCCATCCATCCTTCCATCATCAGTCCATCCATCCTTCCATCATCCATCCATCCATCCTTCCATCATCCATCCATCCATCCATCCATCCATCCATCCATCCATCCATCCATCCATCCATCCATCCATGCATCCATCCATCCATCCTTCCATCATCCATCCATCCATCCATCCATCCATCCATCCATCCATCCTTTGTTACTCTGCTCCCAGCTCTCTGCAGGTCATTCACTAGTTCCCCCTGTGTGGTTCTGGGATCTTTACTCACCGTTCTTGTGATCATTTTTACCCCCCGGGGTGAGATCTTGGAGCCCCAGATGGAGGGAGATTATCAGTGTCTTGTACGTCTTCCATTTTCTAATAATTGCTCCCACAGTTGATTTCTTCACCAAGCTGTTACCTATTGCAGATTCAGTCTTCCCAGCTGGTGCAGGCCTGAGTCCTGGTCCAGGTCTAGTCCTGGTCCTGGTCCTGGTCCTGGTACAGGTCTAGAATCTTGTTTCTCACGTCCTTTGGGAGCTCTTTGGTCTTGGCCATAGTGGAGTTTGGAGTGTGACTGTTTGAGGTTGTGGACAGGTGTCTTTTACACTGGTAACCAGTTAAAACAGGTGCCATTAATACAGGTAACGAGTGGAGGACAGACGAGCCTCTTAGGGAGCTTTCACTCCTGTCCCGTTTGGAGCAGGGAGCGTTTCCCCCTAAAGATCGGTTCGTTTGGTTTATCTGAACACAGCAATCGCGCTCGGATGCGGGACAAAACAAGCGAGCTGAGATCCTAGGAGAGGTTAGGGTTAGGTTCTCGGCTCGCTTCCATTCCAGACCTGGAGCGGTTCGTTTGCAGTGAGAATATAATCCACACAGCAACCGACAAACAAACTATCCACACTCGCTTACGATGCTCCATAGTTGTTGTTTTTCCCGGGGTACGGAAGAGGAAACTCCTTCCGCGTTCATTTCTGACCAATGAGAGAACAGTTGCTTCATGGCATTTGTTAACAGCTTTGAACCGCTACAGACGTTGCCTTGTGAACACAAACGCCACAAACGAAAAACGAAACAACTGCATCGACTTCGCCCCCCCACAGGTCTGAAAGCACCCATATAGAAGACGTTACAGGTCTGTGAAAGCCAGAAATCTTGACCAAATACTTATTTTGCCAAGGAGTTTACCAATTAACTCAGTAAAAATCCTACAATGTGATTTGCTGGATTCTTTCCCCCCATTCTATCTCTCGTAGTTCAAGTGAACCTACTGTACGATGGAAATGACAGTCCTCATCTTTTTAAGAATTTATCATTTCGCGGTAAAAACGATAAATTCTTGTTGTTGACGTTCTTGTGTAAAGCTGATTTATGGTTCTGCGTTAAATCCACGCACAACGTACGAGAAGGAAGGAAGGAAGGAAGGAAGGAAGGAAGGAAGGAAGGAAGGAAGGAAGGAAGGAAGGAAGGAAGGAAGGAAGGAAGGAAGGAAGGAAAGAAAGAAAGAAAGAAAGAAAGAAAGAAAGAAAGAAAGAAAGAAAGAAAGAAAGAAAGAAAGAAAGAAAGAAAGAAAGAAAGAAAGAAAGTTTTTTTGTTGAAAAAAATTTTTTTGTCCATACCGCCCATCACTACTGACTAAATACTTTTTTTGCTCTACTGTATATCCAAGCATGTGTATTGTCCTTCTCTGCCCCGTCCTGCCAGAGCGAGTCTGCTTGTCGGCTGGTTCTCTGCCTGAAGCCTGAAGTTCTCAGTAAACGTGGTTTTCCTGAGATCTTGGGTCTGATGGCAGCCTGATGAATTAGGGGGTAATTGTGTGTTTCAGGGCCTAAACTAGAGCAGAGATGAGCCCGTGAGCATGTGTTTGTCTCCCAGCTAACCTGCCCCCCCCTCTCCTCCACAGCTGGGCCCCGGGAGACTGGGGGCCGTGCAGCCGGTCCTGCGGCGGCGGCCAGCAGAGCCGGACGCTGCGCTGCCTCAGGAAGGTCACCTACCAGAGGGAGGAGGTGGCGGCACACTCCTTCTGCCCCGTGCTCTCTCCGGCCCAGGTCCAGCCCTGCAGCACCCAGGGGTGCCCCCCCGAGTGGAGCACCGGCTCCTGGTCTCAGGTGGGTCGATGGGACCGGTCTGGGGCGGGAGGGAGGGCAGGGACGGAAATTCAGGGAGATATGTTATCCATGTTTGTTAGTTAGTTAGTTAGTTAGTTAGTTAGTTAGTTAGTTTTTCCACAAGTGGAGATTTGTCTTTTGTCTCATAATACAAAAACAACAGTAACATGACAGAGCAACAAACACTTAAAGGAGCTTGAGGCAGGATTGAGGCAGGATTTATGAAAAAAATTCGTATACGTTTTAAGTTTTCTAGTAATAATGTCAGATGAAGCGTTCCAAACCAAAAAGAATGATTCCTCTAGTGTATCTCTCCGTTGCCTTGAACAGGCTGTGTGCTGCAAAATGTGCTGCAATTCAGTCCCGAATTTCCCGCGCTGGGCTGCGGATGTGACGTCACATGACGCTGCATGTGCGTTCTCCCCGTTCTCTCGTGCCGGCTTCACTGTTGACTGCAGTACCCCCAACGGCCGTCGTGGTGGAGGGTGGCGCTAGAGAGTCTCATTTCTTAAAAGGAGCCTCAAGCTCCTTTAACATTTACACGCAAAACATCTTAGTGGCAAAAAAGGAAGAACAACAAGGGCATGTACATGAAAGACAGGTTTATCTACCGAGACGTGCCCTCATTCAGAGCCTTAATGTTGTTGGGAAGGAATGATATGTGTGGCGACTGCACTACCGCTATTTCTACACTATTGGAGGATTGACTCCAGTGCTTTTAAGGATTGACACGACTACTAACTAGTCCCAAAGTCCTCTAGCAGAATAACCACACCCCCCTCCACCTCAGAAAAGGAATGAATAGTAAATGTTACTGAGTTAAATTGGACTGAATTTTGAGATGAAACCTGGATTTTAGATATTAAAGATTGAAATTACATTATTTACCATTATAGTAATCAGATTACACCTTACTGTATATCAGCATCACTGAAATGGACCTGATGCTTAATCAATCACAACAATATGCAAATATTATTCATATATTTATTCAAACCAGGCCATTATAAACACAAACTGTAATTAAATACAGACACATGCAGATGCACCAAAACATTAAATCAGATGCAAAATACAAATAGTTTACAAAACTGTACATTAACAAGAGGAATAACTGCTGATCACCAGATTCTGTCACCTTGGGGTGAAACAGACTCTCAATGATCCGAGTCTGAGACCAAAACCGGTCCCGAAAACTCCAAGTCTAATCCATCTTTCCTAACAGCTGAACTTGTTTCCCCGTGACGTTCTTTTCCTGCACAGGTTACTGTAAGAGCACAACAGCCCGTTTTAAGCATCTGATCCCTGTTCTCCACTGTTCTCTTCACGGCCAGCGCTTTTCTGTGAATCACTGAGCCGCTCTGTTTCTGCGAGCAGCAAGCGCAGCGTAATGTGATGCAGGTGGAGACAGAAATCTGGAAACATGCACTCCGGCCTCGGCGTGAGATTCCACAGTAAACCTGCAAACCTGAGCAGGACTGAACGAAATCTGCTTAGAGACAAGTGTCCCCAAGCAAGTGGCAGGAAAGAGCCTGTTTTATATCATTATCATTCACTTAAAAGGCCCAAATGTGTTCTCTGAAGCACAGAAATACAGAGCTCTCTAATAGGAGGACCCTTTAAGAGTTTCCAAAAGTCAAATCATAAAATCCCTATGGCAAATATGATGCATTTTGGACATTAAATGTAATCAATTATGGTGAAGAAGTAGGCGTTTTAGGTAAAGGTTGAAAGAAGAAGAGGAAGAATGTAATTTCATCAATAATTGTGCAGCTCATCTGCAGTCTGCACCTCTGTGGAGCCACCGAGGGACTCGAACCAGCGCTGCTCATGTACAAAATCACACTTCAGTCCTTCCTGACAAGAATAATGAGTTTGTTTTAATCATTCTTACTCACTTAAAAAGCCTAAACGTGTTCTCTGAAGCACAGAAATATCGAGCTCTTTAATAGTATTTCCCTTTTAAGATTTTCAAAAAAGTCAAATCATAAACTCCCTATTGCAAATCTGATGCATTTTGGTCATTAAATGTAATCAATTATGATGAAAGAGTAAGCGTTTTAGGGGAAGGTCGAAAGAAGAAGAGGAAGAATGTCATTATCAATTGTGCATCTGCAGTCTGGATATGATTCAGTACATCAGCTCAGCTGAGCCTCAAGAATACAAGTATAATGAGTCTATTTTAATCATTATTACTCACTGAAAAGGCCCAAATGTGTTCTCTCAAGCACAGAAATATAGAGCTCTCTTATAGTAGGTCCCTTTTAAGATTTTCAAGTAAAATCATAAAATCCCTGTTGCTCAGAAGACACAAATATGATGTATTTAAGTCATTTAATGTGATCAATTATGGGGAAGGAGTAGGCGTTTTAGGGGAAGGTCGAAGGAAGAAGAAGAAGAAGAAAGTAATTTTTATAAATAATTGTGCAGCTCATCTGCAGTCTGGATATGATTCAGTACATCAGCTCAGCTGAACCTCAAGAATACAAGTATAATGAGTCTATTTTAATCATTATTACTCACTTAAAAGGCCCAAATGTGTTCTCTCAAGCACAGAAATACAGAGCTCTCTAATAGTAGGACCCCTTTAAGAAAATCCCAGTCACTAAGTTCGAAGAAGACACAAATATTATGCATTTAGGTCATTAAATGTAATCAATTATGGTGAAAGAGTAGGCGTTCTAGGGAAAGGTATAAAGAAGAAAAGGAAAAAATGTAATTTCATCAATAATTGTGCAGCTCATCTGCAGTCTGCACCTCTGTGGAGCCACCGAGGGAATCAAACCAGCGCTGCTCATGCACAAAACTCACACTCCAGGAAACACAGAGTCATGCTCCCCTCAGGCTAAAACACAGAAAACTGACAGAACTACAGAAGTCATGCAAACAAACCGTCAGACCTCACGGTGAAACAATAGGAAATGCTCTGCTGCCCCCTGTTGGTCACAGGGGTGAAAAGCACAGAAGCTTTTATCATTTCTGAATCCATATATGGCCTCCATTTCTTTTATTTATTTGTCATTTCAAAGAATTATTCCTTATCACCACTGACCCAGAGTTCCTTATATCTCTATGTATTAATCTGTTTGTGAATCACAGATCAGTCACATGAAATAGTACTTTCTTTTTTTAAGGTTTTTGTGGCACTAGTGGCCTTTATTGAGAAAGTAGGTAGACAGGAGGGGGGTAGAATAGAATAGAATAGAATAGAATAGAAGAGAATAGAAGAGAATAGAAGAGAATAGAAGAGAATATAAACCTTTATTATTATGGTATCAATGGTATAATGAGATTAGACAGCAGCTCCATAAATGTGCACGCATGTAAAGACTACAAAACAAAAATAAGAAACAGGAAACATGAATATATATACACTATGAAAATGAATGAATGAGAGAATATTGCACATGAATGAGTGAATAATATTGCACATAATGGATGAAGAAATACAAAATATTGCATAGTAGCTTATGAGTTCAGAAAGTTCACAGCTTTGAGAAATAAGCTGTCCCTAAATTTTGTGTGCGATTAAAGTCGCTGGAGATGGTCATCTTCCGTCGGAAACCGATGTCCAGTAAGTCCAGACAACTGTAGTGTGCAGAAGTGTATGAAAAAGAAAGTGAAACACACAAAAAGCATAAAAAAGCACAAATAGGGAGAGCTGTGAGCTGCTGCATCCGCACGCGCCGCCATCTTGGAAAAGACATTGCAGTATAGAGCGACAGGCCGGGACTCGAACCTGCACTGCCCGCACGACCCACTGAGCTGTCCAGGGCCCCAATAAACAGTATTTTCTGATAGTTTTTTGTCAGTTATTAAACTTCAGAGTATTTATAAATCATTTTATGATGGGTTGCTGTTACCCTAACATGCATCAAGCTTTAGACCCCCCCATGTTTCTGTCCTAGCAGACTGTCAGCACATGAATGAATGAATGAATGAATGAATGAATGAATGAATGAATGAATGAATGAATGAATGAATGAATGACAATCATGACAACACAAAAACAACACCAAAAACATTGTGCGAAGCATTGACATTTCACACAAAACCAGTAATCATGTGTTGAACAATGACTGAGAAGCAGAAGCTTATAAAAGCCTATCCTTTATTACCAACTTTCTTTTTTGGTTACCGACCTCCAGAAAAGAAAAGAGACAATAGAAAAGGAAAGAAACAACAGAAAAGCAAAGAAACATTAACAGATGGTCAATCGCACTTATAAGCTTCAAAAATAGCTTTACTAACCATTTTCCAGTTTTTAAATTTATGTCGGCATCATTTCAGAATTTAACTCAATAATGGAGACACATCTCCTTTTCATACCTTTTTTATCTTTTTGTACAGTAAAATTGCAGATACCTCTAAGATTATACGGAGTCTCCTGAATTGAGAAGCACCTCTGTATTGAGTCAGGGAGCATTTTAGATTTATCTCTGAACATAATTTGCATGATTTTATAATAAAACAAATCATAAAATTTCATAATATGAGAATTTAGAAAAAGTGGCTCTGTGTGAGCGTAGTAATCAGCCTTATTGATGATACGTATGGCTCGTTTTTGCATTTCTATTATTGAATTTAAGGTGGTTTTAAAGGTGGATCCCCACAATTCCACACAGTAAGATAAATAGGGAACAATCAATGAGTGGTAGATGTGATCAGAGTTGTGGGGATGATGCTGCAGAGCGGACGCTCGGCTGTCATTCATCAGCCTGTAGGTCACGCAGGTTCTGAGCGTTCCCTGTTCTGTACCACCAGCCCGGTTCAGCCGGCGGTCATGCAGAGACGAGCTCGGCCTCCGAGACCAGATCAGTCGGAGCCGACGGCGACAACAGGGGACGTGTGTGCGTGTGCATGTAGATGCGCTTGTGTGCCTTTTGTTTCATGAATGAACGTTCAATAATGGTCCCGAGGTCATCAGTCCCGGCGGGGCGGGCGACTTTGTTCTGCTCTTCTTGGCGGTTCACGCGGAGGACGATGAGGCCTCGTTCTCCCGGCTATCGGTTTGTTGTGTTTAATGATCGGCAATCAAAGCTCCGTCACGGCGGCCCGACGTGATGGAAGCTGAAGGTTACGACAATCAGAGGAACGTCAAGGTTCAAGTTCAAGGTTCAAGGTTCACTTTATTGTCATACCAAAAGTCCAAGTACAAGTGGAACCAAATTTCGTTGCCAATGGCTCAAAGCAAGCAATAAAAGCAATTGAAACACTAAAAACTCTAAAGACTAAAAGATAAGGACACTAGGCTAAAAACTAAAATGCTGCAAGCTCAAAAGTGCATAAGGATATACAGAGTTCAAAGTGCTTGGTGCAGAACTGTAGACAGTCATTGTCGAGGGTAGACAGGAAACCGGTCTGTTTATTTAAAAGTCATATGGAGTGGGGGAGAAAACTGTCATGGAGCCTGTCTGTTCTGCACCTGTCGCTCAGAAACCTTCTGCCTGAGGGCAGGAGAGGGAACTTTCCACGGTCAAGATGGGTGGGATCCGCCAGGATTTTGTTCGCCCTTGATAGACAATGACTGTGTGCGATGTCCTCGATGGATGTGAGGGAAGTGCCGGTGACTTTGTCTGCAGCAGCCACCACTCTCTGCAGGGCTTTTCCATCGGCTGCCGTACAGCTTTCATGCCAGATGTGTTATGATAAGTTCTTTGTTCGGACCCAGATGCAGGAGAGAGCAGGAGGCCGGAGGCAGGAGTTCTCAAAAAAGCAGGATTTATTTGAAAGAAACAAAAAGGCGCTGCTTAGCAGGATACAAAAAACGTAGAGATTTACGCAGGGATCAAAACTACCAAACTGGGCTCGGGAAAAACACAGAGGGAGGAAACAATACGGACCAGCAGGGAGCAAGGGAAAGACAAGACTAAATATACACAACGAGACACAGGTGCAGACGATCAGGGCAGATGGGAACCAGGAAGGTCAAACCAGAACTGAAACACAAGGACACGGGCTTCAAAATAAAAACAGGAAGGGTGAAACCCTGACAAGATGGAGATGCAGTTGGTCAGTTTGCTCTCGATCGTTCCCCTATACAAGGTGGTGAGGATGGGCGGTGCTAGGTGAGCTCTCCTCAGCCCATGTAGGAAGTGCAACCTCTGGTTGGCTCTCTTTGACAGTGAGGCTGTATGTGTGGACCAGGACAAGTCACTGGAAATGTGAACCCCCAGAAACTTTGTACTCTGGGCGATCTCCACAGCAGCTCCACCTATGAGGAGAGGGGTGTGTGTAGGCTGGTTCTGTTTGGGGTCCATAATGACCTCTATGGTCTTGTCAGAGCGAAGCGTCTCATTGATTGGCTGTCTCTGCTCCCTCTCCCCCCTCAGTGCTCCAAGTCGTGCGGCCGAGGCCTCCGGAAGCGCAGCGTGTTCTGCCGCAGCACCGACCCGGGGGTGAAGGCGGCCGTGGTGCCCGACAGCATGTGCAGGCAGCAGCACCGGCCCAAGAACCAGGAGACCTGCGTCCTGCGGCGCTGCCCCCGGAACGAGAGGCTGCAGTGGATCCTGGCGCCCTGGGGAGAGGTGAGAAGGCTTTTACACTTTTCAGAAACATTTAACAGTTTCACAGCCAGCAGAACCGATATGCCATCATGCACAGCAACGCACTTCAGCTGGTGCCGTCATCACGGCCTTGCTGGAAATAAAACTGGCAAAGAGTCAAACTGAGCTGAGAGCAACACAGATCTGTGAATACTTCACAAAAGATGTGCGAGGTGTTACAGATTAACCCGACACGCTTCACAGACTAAAGTTGCTTTCATCAATGAAAATTCTGACTAAATATTGTCGTCAACGAACCTTTAACGAGACAAGACACAACGAAAATGCTGGTCATGTGACGATAATTAAATATAAAATGCAATATCGTCGACGAATAAAATGAGACTAAAATGTATATTACAAAATAAAAACTCTGCTAAAATGTGTCTTCATTTTCGTTGACCAAAACGAGACGAAATGTTCTAACAAAGATCTTTAATGTCCATGTTTTCAGTAGTTTCTCTGGTTTAATGTCCATGTTTTCAGTAGTTTCTCTGGTTTAATGTCCATGTTTTCAGTAGTTTCCTCTGGTTTAATGTCCATGTTTTCAGTAGTTTCTCTGGTTTAATGTCCATGTTTGCAGTAGTTTCTCTGGTTTAATGTCCATGTTTTCAGTAGTTTCTCTGGTTTAATGTCCATGTTTTCAGTAGTTTCCTCTGGTTTAGTTCTGCTGGGTGACGTTAGTCCTCAATCCCAGTCGCTGCAGCAGGAATCAGATCCAGAAGATGCAGCTGCAGAGTTAGAGGCTGATGCCGTTAACGCAGAGCTCTAGGTTCACGTCAATTAAAAACAAAGTTAAACAGAGAAAGGGGCCGATGGCCGGGGGGGGTCTGCTCTGGGGGGTCATTGTAGCTCGTGCTACCCTGAGTCAACCGATAAGCAAGAGGACACAGGGTTTCGTGGAGAAATTTGTGATCTTTATTTGCACCCAGACACAGATGTGTACCAGCACACTCTGCAGCTCTGTGTCATCCCTGTGAGCCCTTTGCTGGTGTGCAGCCGCTCTTTAAATACACAGGCAGGGTGGAGAGATTGATTGGGCACAGATGTGCCCAATCAGCTGGACCAGGCCCGCGCCACCTGTGCGCTGCTCCCCCGCAGACCACGCCCAATCCTCCACCCTGCCACAACCATCTTTGGATCCACTTTCCTACATAGACGTGAAAAGAAAACCTAATGTGTCATCGGAAAGAAAAAGATGGGGAGAAATGCGGAAAAGTAAATATGTTGTAAACTCAAAGCTTTTAGACACCGCTAAACGATGCCCATCGAGGGGGAGGGAGAGCTGACTGGAAAGAGAGTGGGTTGCTGCGTGAACCTGCACCACCACCGGGTTGACTGAGATTCCTCTGATGAGGCAGGAGAGTCTGGAAGATCTTTGATGCCACGTCCAGCCGAGCTCCGACCGCATCTCCCGGGAGCCTGAGTGGAACTTATTCTGCGTCTCGGTGGTTTCCTTGGACTTTCTAACCGTGACCACGGCACTTACGTACCAGCGGCTCCATGAATCAGGATGGGAACCTGGCAGTTAGAGACGTCAGCCGAACCTCTCTGAGGGGAAGCTCTCGTTATTCTTTGGATGGTTTTACTCTTAACCCCATGATCCTGGACGCGTCTTATATGATCCATGGACTTCTGAAACCTCTGTCAGCACCATGAAAACAACTAAAATATTTTCATTCTTAAAAAATAAAAAAAAAATACATAAAAAATGACACAAATACATAAAAAAAACATAAAATTACACAATTGTACAAATAATCATTATTTCAAAACAGTTAATAACAATATAGACAATCGGGGCAGATGGGAACAAGGGAAGTCCAGACAGAACTGAAACACAGACACGGAACTCAAAATAAAACAGGAACTGACCAAACCGTGATACTTTTGTCCTCTTCTGTCCTCTGGATGTCCAACTGGTAAGAACGGTGTTGAGGAATGATGATTGGACTTATTTTGGAGAACCGTAGTGAATTCCTCTGTAACCCAAATAGTTTTTGATTTCCCTGCGAGGTCATCAGTCCACCAGGAAACTCCTGGCTGAGATGGATGATCCAAACCCGGCTGCACATCTGCAACACGATGGCTTGAAAAGAAAAAGAGCCGAGGTGTTAGGACGCCTCGGTCAAAGTTCAGGCCTGAAACAATGAAACGGTGTCGACTCAGTGGTCTGTGCTCCCTGGAGGAGGGTTGCACCATTTTTTAAAAGAGCCCATAAACAACAAAGGATAGAGACCTGTTTTATAAGCAGTTTACTCAAAAATGGGCCGGTGGTATTTGCACGTTGTCACATAATTTCTGCTAATTTCTACCCAATAAGTGGGGTAGCTCCGTATACCTGCACTGGGTTCGACCGCCTCATTAATATCTAATTTGATGAAGATATCAAATTTGAAATGAACTGATAATAATTTGTTTTTATTAGGGCTGTCAGTTTAGTGTGTTAATTAGATTAATTAATTACACTGCTAATTAACGCGTTATGAAAAATTTATGCAATTAATTATGAGTGGCAAAATGCGCAAGCATTTTAAATTTGGCCCATTGAGGGACCCGTAGGCCACTACTTCCCTCTTGCTGCTAGTCAAACTAACAAAGCAGGTGACAGACCTGGACGACTCAGGGGAGCGACTCAGCAAATCTTTGCTAGGGCCTTTTAACGGCAAGTTTATGTATAAAAAGAAAGAAGACGGGACTATCGACAAAAACGCAGTGATTTGTACATTTTGTAAAAAAGAATGTTCCTATCAGCGGAGCTGCTCCAGCCTGAATTATCATTTAAACGCTAAACATGTCCGGACAAATTCCACTGTAAACGTTCAATTCAATTCAATTTTATTTATATAGCGTCTCTAGACGCTTTCCAGAGACCCATACCCAGAACATGACCCCCGAGCAGAACATTACATAAACAATGGCAGGTAAAAACTCCCCTAGTGGGAGAAAAACCTTAAGCCAAACAGTGGCAAGGAAAAACTCCCCTTTAGGAGGGAAGAAACCTTGAGCAGGACCAGGCTCATAAGGGGGGACCCTCCTGCCGAAGGCCAGACTGGGGGTCGGGGACATCAACAGCACAGCAGGCAGGTGGAAGCAGCAACGGGATGACCAGGGGTGGGGACCGCAGGCCAGAATGCAGCTCCCGAAGCTCCGGCCCAATCATCAAGCCCCAGGTTGGGGTGCAGGGTTGGGGAAAGGTTGAGAAGGGGTAGGGCCAGGGAGAGGAGTCTGGAGGACTCTGGAGACGAACCTTCTCCCTCGCCTGCCCGGGCCGTTACCCTGCCCCCCTCACTCCCACGCTGCAGGTTCCGGTGTCCGGCAAAGGATGCTGCAACATGGACAAAAGAGAGAAAAGGGAGGAGAAGGGGGGGCCAGCACAAGAAACTACAGGAACGACTCTGGCACACTAGAGTTTACACTACCTAGAGATTTACCAACACCAGCTAGAGGTTTACTAAACACTAACTATAGGCTTTACTAAACAGAAAGGTTTTAAGTTTAGTTTTAAAGGTGGAGGTGGTGTCAGCCTCCTTAACCCAGATTGGAAGTTGATTCCATAGTAATGGTGCCTGATAGCAGAACGCCCGCCCTCCAAATCTACATTTAGATACTCTAGGAACTACGAGTAAACCTGCACTCTGAGAACGGAGAGCTCTGACAGGAACATAAGGCACTATCAGGTCTTGCAAATAATGCAAGACCTGTAACCTGTAACCTGTAACATGTAACGTTACAGGTACTAGTGCTAGCGTGAGCTCACTTCGCCAACCCACGCTTGCAGAATCTGGGAAACGAATGAGCAAAGCCACGACAGAAAAACTGACAAACTCAATGGCAAAGTGAGTTTCTGTTTTTTTCTGTTTTATTAAAACCACCCCACAGGCCAACGTGCACAGATGTACGAACTGAACAGGAAGATATTTTTTTTTTTTGAATTTCATTTATGAAACACACTTCACCAATAAAAATGTGGATTTCAAATCTTCTCTTCTTAGCGTATTCAATTGATTAGTCATGCACTGCAATTTTGTAATGTCCTAGAATTCAAATTCTTTTTTTGGGGACCATAGCAGATATATGAGATAAAAATGCGATGAATTAGATTAATTAATTATAAATCCTGAAATTAATTAGATTAATTTTTTTAATTGCCTGACAGCACTAGTTTTTATGTTTGGTTGCTGAAGGACAGAAACGGCTGTATTAAACAAACGCAGCAGGTTTTTTCCAGACCATCATCTCAACGGGTGACAAAGTCAGCCAGGGCACGGTGAGATATCAGCTCTGCTCTCCGGTCCTCCGGTCGCTCCGGTTCGCTCACAAATCCTCCGGGGTGCGCAGGTCGGCCGAAGAAAACGGAGGAACAGAACAGTCAGCACTTCCTGCTCATTTTTCCTCTGCGAGTAATTCTCCAGAGTTCAGAGGTGTGTTTGGGTTCAGGCCCTGCTGCAGAGTGAAACCTCCTCTGCAGATATCAAACCCAGAGGTCGGAGGATGAGGCTCGCTAATGGCTTTGCTTTTTAGCAAATCCTGTATCCACAGTGGAAGTGCTTTTCTTTCTCTCAATGTTTGATGTGTCCATTTTGTGATGATGTGTAAACGGTTGCTTCACGGTCTGGTTTCTATAAGGTCTTCTACGGTTTGGTGCACGGCTCCCTTAAAAGACCTCCATCGTGACCATGATGTGATTTGACAGACCGAGATCACTTGTGATGCCAAGTGTACTGCTCAACTTCGGTATAGTGACGGGAAAACAGCTGCAAGTAACTGAGTTGAGCTGAACGCAGTGAAAAGGCAACTCTGGACATGCAACACTTGCAAACATGCTTCATTAAGAAGCAATCCTGAAGTGTCCAGTCCTCTTGACATCACGTAGTCCTCTCACAAACTCACAGAATTCCCAGACAGCGTTTAGTTTCCTCTGACAGAGTCATGAAGAGGAAAAAAAAGCTCTCACTTGTGGGTTAAAAGCCACTCTCTGTAGCAGTACATCGTCTCACCACCGGGGGGCAGTGCATTATCAGGAAGGGTGTGATGTGCCAGCCGGTGCTGTCAATGACACATGTGGACGTCTAGAGGTACAAAGCAGCGTTATGAGACCAGCCAGACCCTCTCTATTCAGTTGTTCAGGTATTCAGCTGTTAAAAGAGGATCCTTTAAATCGCAAAGCATGTGGGTTGGGGGGGGGGTCTTCAATGTCAGCTGGGGGGCTAATGTGCAGCTAAACTGTCCAAACACATGCATGTCTGAATAGACTGAATAGTCTCGTGACCGCTCCGTAGGAAAGTGTTCAAAATGTGCAAAGGTGTCAACAGGTGTCCTAAATCTATGTATCTATCTTTGTATCTATCTTTGTAACTATCTGTCTGTCCGTCCGTCCATCCGTCTGTCTGTCTATCTTTCTGCATATCTATTCATTTATTTGCCGATCTATCTATCTATCTATCTATCTATCTATCTATCTATCTATCTATCTATCTATCTATCTATCTATCTATCTATCTATCTATCTATCTATCTATCTATCTATCTATCTATCTATCTATCTATCTATCTATCTATCTATCTATCTATCTACATGGTCAGGGCTGCAGCTGAGGACAATCTGAAACATTTCCTTTTCAAGTTTTAAAGGAGCCGTCTGTAAGAAATGTCCAAAACTGGTACTGCAGTCACTTTCAAAATATTGTTGAGCGGCGTGTACCCTCCCCCTCCTCCCCCCGACCAGAGGTTGCCAGGTAGGCTGCAGAATGCAGCAGGAACGTAGGCTGCCATGGCTGCGATAATTAGAGCCGAGCTGGCAACCCGGATGCCGAAACAATACTGACTTGGTGATTGGGAGATAGGTGGAGGGTGGAGCTTCAGAAACAATACTGACTTGGTGATTGGGAGATAGGTGGAGGGTGGAGCTTCAGAAACAATACTGACTTGGTGATTGGGAGATAGGTGGAGGGTGGAGCTTCAGAAACAATACTGACTTGGTGATTGGGAGATAGGTGGAGGGTGGAGCTTCAGAAACAATACTGACTTGGTGATTGGGAGATAGGTGGAGGGTGGAGCTTCAGGCCAAAACAAAAAATGACAACATATACATCAGTTGAGGGCTGCAACTCCTCTTCTTAAACTGGAATATCCTGGCTTGAGTGCTGTTGTCAGCCACATAAGTATTTGAAATGAACATGATTTTTAAATGTCTGTTGACATATCGGGGTCATTTTATGATTCGTTTTATTATTGCTCTTACATACAGCTCCTTTAATACTCATCAATAGTTTCAGCTGCAGACATTATCACAGTTTAACCTGCTGCACGTACTTTGTTGTCATCAATGTTGTAGTTACATACTGAATGTACTTCATACTGAATGTCTCTGGTTATGGGAGGAGTGTTCGGGTCTCCGTAAACAACCAGACACAAACGTCCTTACCATCCATAAGAGTCTAGGAACAAGTCCTCAAAAGAGGATTTTGTTTTCGAGATTCCCCTACCCGAGGTAGAACCAACCACAACAATGTTATCTTTAGGGTCTCCTATTAGTGAAATTGGATGTTGTGGTCTTTGATTTTGGGGGGAAATTTGTTTTTTTTGGCTCTTCTTTAGAACTACTCCAAACCCTGAAAAGGGGCCCAAATTGGGCCAGTTCGAATAGGGGAAAAGTGAGAAAAAAAGCCCATAACTTGGGAATGCTCACTCTTTTCTGCATCAAACTGGCTGAGGTTTGAAACAGGTGTCTGTCCACCATCATCAAACAGTCAGAAAATGATTTACCTAAGAAAATAGTGAAATATAGCACTGTAATCATACCTTTAGTTTAGGTGGAAATTGTACTGTTTGGTAATAAGAACATATAGGACTCCTTCACTTTTCTCTCATATACAGTATTTTCTGGACTATAAGCCGCACCTGTATATAAGCCGCATCCGCCCTATTTTTTAAAAAATAATAAAAAAAGATATACAAGCCGCACCTGTATATAAGCCGCATCCGTCTATTTAAAAAAAAAAAAAAAGATATGCAAGCCGCAGATATTTATGTTGTTAGATTAGATATTTACTACATGTACAGAAGGATTTTGAACTGTAAATGATGTACATGTTTGTACCTAAATAGATCCTTTACTAACGGTGTCTTTTAACACGGCAGCAACTTTGCTGATTAAAACGGGACAGAACCAAGAGAAAATAACCAGTATTTATTTATCTATTTATCTGTTTGAAATCTGCTTCTACCTACTTCTATCTGCTAAAGAAGAAGTAGCATATTCTTCTTTGCATTTATTTGTCTTAATTTTTATTCTAATTGCGGTTAGAGCGCCCCGAGCAGTGGAAGAAAAATCCATAGATTAGCCGCACCTTTGTATAAGCCGCATGGTTGAAAACCTATGAAAAAAGTAGCGGCTTATAGTCCAGAAAATACGGTATATACAGTATATAAGGTCTGAACACTTTCCCAACAGGCATGTCGCCTGTCCGCTACTCTGCTCCGGAGGTTTGTGGTGCTACGACTCAAACCTCGACATCAGCTACTCAGACTTCATTTCCTAAGCTTGTTGCTGTTGTCTGCTGTTGTTTCAGTGCTCCAGGTCGTGTGGCTCCGGCGTCCAGAGGAGGGAGCTTCACTGCGGGGAGAGAGACTCACAGGGGGGGTACGAGCCTGCAACACCCACACATCCCTTTAGGTTTAATAGATCTGCACAGAGAGCTGAGTCCCATCCACTCAATAATAGCTCTGTGTTTCCCCTCGGGGAGCTCTGCAGTGATCACTGAGCTGATGCCTGTCCCCCCCACAGGTACGTGGAGTTCCCCACTCGGAGGTGCAGGAACATGAACAAACCTCTGGTGGATCTACAGCAGGTCTGCAGCAGGGGTCCGTGCCCAGAGCCCCCCCGCCTGGTCCCGGGCAGACCCCCCCCCAGCACTGTGGTGTCGGGCTGGTACCCCTCTCCCTGGCAGCAGGTACGTTTCCCCCCCGACCGCCTGGACCGAGAACTTTAGCTGAAAATCATCCTGCAAGTGAAGCCATTCCCATGATTATGATGTAGTGTTGTTTCTGTCAGCCTGTTTAAAGTTTCAGTCTAGTCTTTGGGACTTTGTATCATTTTAGTTTTTATTAGTTTTAGTCACGTTCATTCTCCTTTTAGTCGCGTCAAGTTTCAGTCAACTAAAAGTCTGAGCATTTTAGTCTTATTTTAGTCAGAATTGTCATTTTAGTCTCGTTTTAGTCGACGAAAACTGATTATATTTTAGTCTCCAGATGGATGGATGGATGGATGGATGGATGGATGGATGGATGGATGGAAGAGAGGATGGATGGATGGATGGATGGATGGATGGATGGATGGATGGATGGAAGAAAGGATGGATGGATGGATGGATGGATGGATGGATGGATGGAAGAAAGGGTGGATGGATGGATGGATGGATGGATGGATGGATGGATGATGATGGACGAAAGGATGGATGGATGGATGGATGATAAATGGAAGAAAGGATGGATGGATGGATGATAGATGGACGAAAGGATGGATGGATGGATGGATGGATGGATGGATGGATGGATGGATGGATGGATGTAGTGTTGTTGTTGTCAGCCTGTTTCCATTTTAGTTTTAGTCTAGACTTTGGGTCCAGCTATCATTTTAGTTTTTATTAGTTTTAGTCACGTTGATTCTCCTTTTAGTCGTGTCAAGTTTCAGTCGACTAAAAGTCTGAGCATTTTAGTCTCATTTTAGTCAGAATTGTCCAGGAACATTTTAGTCTCGTTTTAGTCAAAGATTGTATTTAGCCAAACCCATTTTACAATTCAAACAAGGTTATCTTATATTATTATATTATTGTTACCTTATAGACTCAAGAATACATTCATTCCAGATACAGAAGACTGTAATTTGAGTTTAAAACATATTTATTTTTCCGCATTTCTCCCCATCTTTTTCTTTTCCGACGACACATTGGGTTTTCTTTTCCACGTCTATATAGGAAAGTGGATCCAAGTCAGAGTTATACCAGTGACATCAACAGAAAAGTCTGAAGAAGGTTAAATATGGGTTCAACACGAGCTGAACTGGTATCAGGAAGCTGGCAGCTCATCTGCTCTGTCTGAGGCCACGTTTACTCATAGCCGGGTATTTACAAAAACAGATATTTCCCCCTCTACGTTTTGAAAAATACCATCATTTACACGAGCCCGCATAAATAGCTGTTAAGGTGCTATGAGCAGCCAAACCTACAGGGGGCAGTGTAACGAGAAGATAAAGTCATGCTAGCCAATCAGAATCCTGGAAAAAAACATCAACAAATGACACGAGTAACTTCCAGTTACTTCCAAGATGAACGAGAGTCTTTCATTTGGAGTGACAGAGAAGTGGAGTTACTTTTAAGTGTGACTTTAGAATATAAAAGAGGTTAAAGCAGAACAATGTAACTTTTCCACCTTAATATAATATTTCCAGAGTCATTGTGATGGTACATTAACTTCCAACAGGTTTAATGAACCTCTGTCATGGTCTGAGGGGTCTGTATCGCCTTCACTGGCACTATGTAACTTTGAGGAGCATGGTAGGAACCCTTCCACACTACTGGTGAAGCACTACCGCTTTTGTCCAAAGGAGCCGCCAAACTCAACAAAAGCTGAAAGTTACATTGTGCTGCTTTAAATACAAGAAACTATTGACAGTGGCCAAACAAATTGTAAACACAGGTCGCACACATGACGCTAGTGACGTTTCTAGTCGCAAAATGTGACATTCTGAAGCCTAAATGTCCGTTTCCCTCCGTTTACAAGCAAACGTGATGATGGAGTTTTTGCAAATCTCCACTTTGGCCGGAGTTTTCAGAAATGATCGTTTTTGGTGACTTTGAGCTTCGTTTTCGTGTAAACGAACGGCCAAAACGCATGAAAACACCACCGTTTTTGCTACGTGTAAACGGGGCCTCAGTAGTACATGAATATAAAAGTCCCGGACGTGAAACCATAAGTGAACTTCTGCCACCAGCACTTCTCTGCAGGAGGTGGAAGTTCCCCCGCGTAGCTCCGTCCTCAGCCAGCAGCAGAATCACGGTTCTGGGGAGGGTCTCACATGTAATCCACCAGCTCCGCTCTCTTCCAGAGCCTTTTTGGGGGGAGGGCTGAGCGGGGAATGTGTTACATCATCCATTATGCAAAAAGTCTTAGGGGCAACCTCTTATAGCGCGGCGTCTTATTCTGCTTGATCTCGAGCTTGAGACGCCGGAGTGTTTCCACCGGAGAAGATAACTCCTGACATCTAGCTGCAGGGCGAGTACATGCTGCCTCGGATGTTTGTATTCTTCATGTGTTCTTTGTCTCTACGTAGTTCCCTCCATCCTCTCCTCTCAAGCTTTTATGACAAATGGTGTTAGTCCCAGTGCGTCGGGGCTTCATCTCCCGCTCCTGTTTGTATCCCTGCCTCACGTAGACCTGCCCCTCCTGCTGCTCACCCTGTTGTTTGTGTTTCTCTGACGTCTCAGTGCTCCGTGTCCTGTGGAGGGGGCGTTCAGACTCGCAGCATCCAGTGTCTGCGTCAGGGTCGTCCGGCAGCAGGCTGCCTGCCCCACCAGAGGCCCGTCACCTCCAGGGCCTGCAACACGCACTTCTGCCCCGCGGCCGCCCCGGCGCCGGCGCCGCGCCCCGGCGGCCACGTCACTCCTCAAGCCACGGCGAAAGGTACGGTGTTGCCGGGGAACACGGCTGCAGTAGAAACTAGAAAATTTCAGGAAATTTTAATATGGCCATGCCCTACCGCCCATTCGTCCTCTCTCGCTGCTTTGGTTTGGGGCTGTAGTGTTTGTGTTCGGGTGGTTCTATGTCAGTTTGAGGTGTTTATGGTTGTATTACATTAATTCCTGTGCTCCCCGTAGGGGGTGTGGTTTAGAGTTGTAAATAAACCACACCCCCTGCTTCGTGGTTATGTGGTTTAGGGTGATTAATAATGGCCAAGAAGTAGTTTAGTGTTGTTAATAAACCGTTAAAGGTTGTTAATAAATCTTTGGGGGAGGGGCCATTTGGCATGGATTTTGACATAAAAGTTCCTTAAATCACAGCTTCATGAAATTTGAATATGTTGAAGTCCACAGCGTGCCGAGTCGGGGAACATTTGTACAATGTCTCTACGATAACCTGTTGCCTAGCAACAAGCGTCCAAAATCAAATGGAATTTTTTTTTTTTATTGAAATTTTAATATAGCAAAAACTGTAATAATTGGCACAATGAGGTTGTACGACTTAGTGCCAATCGGGCCGAGTGTTTGAAAATTTGAATGATGTCTCTACGATAAAGTTCCGCCGAGCAATAAGCTTCACAATTTTCGCATTTTTCTATTTTTTACCATCTAGCGTTGCCACGGTAACACTTTTGACTGAGAAAAGTAATGCACATCGAGGCACGATGGAGACGCATCCAACGATGTATGCCATGCACGGGTGCACGTTCCGGTTCGGGCCGCATTAACGGACGAAGAAAGTGTGCAGAATAAGAAGAAGGAAAGGGAAACCTTTTCTGTATACTAATATATCGTCTTCATTTTTTCAAGTTTTCTCAGGTGTGTTTTATTTTTTGGGGATTTTTGTTCTTCCACATCAGAGCGGGGTCATGCTGTTCACCCGCTGCTGCGCAGGGGGACTATTGCACTTTAGCTTGTTAGCAAAATGCAAGCAACATTGCGCTTTGGGCCTTTCTGGACGATTGCAGTATGGTCATGCCCAAAAAAAGGTTACTACTTCACGGATTTTACCTATCACAGGTTCTTTTTGGAACGTAACCCCCGCAAAAAACGAGGGATTACTGTACGTTGAAAAAACAACCGTCACTTATGTCCTGGCTAACAGGGAAACGGTGGTGGGTGGGGGTGAAGCGCTGTTATGGGATATTCAACCATCCTCTTGCTTGTTCTGCAGACGAACTCTGCGTGGACCACTTCACCTGGTGCCACCTGGTTCCTCAACACGGCGTCTGCAACCACAAGTTCTACGGACAGCAGTGCTGCAAGTCCTGCTCTAGCAAGAAGCCATAGGACTCTGGCGGCTCTGAGATCGCGGCTCGTCGGCCGGTGGAGACAGCACCACCTCAGAGGCCCTTCAGGGGAGATCGCTCACTACACCCGGAAACTCTGCCCTACAATGTGTTTTCCTCCTGGAGTACTTGATCAATGCAATTTGTAAAGAAGTATAAGAGTGAACGCTGGGACTCTGCCGAAGCTAAGGTGGCTGCTGACGCTCTTCTGCCAAAGTGGTGTCACCAGGTTACTGATCGCATGTGGACTGGAGAGACATTGCAAATCACATCTGAAGACTTGTTGATGTAATGTATAAATGTTGTCATTTTGTTGAACATTTTCCTTTCGAAACCTCTAAAACTAGAAAGCCATCATGCGAAGAGAAAAGGACTGTAGCATTTGTAGCTTTGCTTATATGTTGTATATTTTAAGGCATCAGGTTTCATCTGCCTTTATTTAAGTTATTATGGGTCTTAATATATTTTTTTTTTTCATTTTGTCATGGGTTAAGTGGACCAGTGACCTGTTATTTCCATGTTTTGCTTTTACCACAGCTTTGGGACCAGTCATGCTTGGTTCAGCTTAAAGAAATGTTTCTATGAGGTGTTACTGATCAGTGATCACTTTCTCTGCTTGCTCTGTTTTTCTGCTGCCGAATCACAGCAGAGCGCAGTCTCTCTGTGCATTTCACTCACGTTAAAGCAATCAAACATGACCATCTGTGTACGTTAAATATTTTATTCAACTCCTCTGTCTTTATCTCTCCTGTATCGCTATGGTAAATAACTTGACCGTCTATCTGTCTTTCTTTTCTTCGCTGCATTCTCTCGATCGATTGCAGCCAAAATGAGGTGAATAATGAGCGAGGCTATCTGCGGGCCTCGGGGAGATGAGAGGAGGGTTAAGAGGGAGAAGAGAGGATGATTGCCGAGCGAGTGTGGGTGCAGTCTCCATAGCAAGAGGGCTTTTTTTTTTGTTTTTCTTTGCTTGTTAAGAGAGAACAGAAGTCTGGTTAAAATTTAGTGGGTGGAGCTTGAGATAAGAGATGACCTCATTCGGTTTGATGTCGATATGCTTGCAAAACATCAAAAAAGGGTTTGAGGATAAAACACATATTCATAAAAACAAATCGATACATAATTTAGCATAGACTATACTTTTAAATTTGAACTTTGACCCCCCTTCCCAGCAACCACTGAGCTCACCAACCTCATGCATAAACTCATCCTTGTTTGGATGACTATTTCATAGTGATACAAAACACACTTACTGAAATGCTGTTTAGCGAAGCTACACGTCACCTACATGTGTAAAAAACTGAAAATGAGACTGTTCAACATTATTTATGCAGGATTGAAGGTGCTAATATTTGGTAAAATGCGTTGGCTCAAACTCTTTAAAAGACTTCTGTTAATGTATGGGATCAGCAAGAATTGAGGTTACTTTGATTTGTCTTGTACCAAGTAACTTGTTTACAGTTGTTTTGTGCCCGCAAACGAATAAAAAAAAATTCACGTTATACACAAATAGTTTTTATTTTGAAGCATGAAAACGTAACTGTTTTCTGTTGAACCGGACACGCAGAGTGAACCGAGAGCAGGTACCGCCCCCTACTGGGCGGGATGAGTTCACACTTGGAAGAGGCTTGGGAGAGGCCCGTTTCACTGACTCATTGAACCTATCCGGAAGAAAACTTCTTAACTCTGTTACTTTACTAAGCAAATAACAATGTCAGAAATGCATTTTTCTTCTTTCATTTTTCATCAACTGAACATAGGACTAGGTACGATCCGGTCTGGGTACGGCCACCAGCCTTCCGCTTGCTGTCCTGTAGCTAACCGAGGATCGTGCTGATTCAGGCCCCGTTTACACGTAAAAAAAGCAGTGGTGTTATCCTGCGTTTTGGCCGTTCGTTTACACGAAAACGGAGCTCAAAGTCACCAAAAACGATCATTTCTGAAAACTCTGGCCAAAGTGGAGATTTGCAAAACCTCCGTCTTCACGTTTGCTTGTAAACGGAGGGAAACGAACATTTAGGCTTCAGAACGTCACATTATGCAACAGAAACGTCACCAGCATCATGAGTGTGACCTGTGTTTACAATTTGTTTGGCCACCATCAATATTTTCTTGTATTTTCCCTTTTTTATATTCTAACGTCACACTTAAAAGTAACTCCACTTCTCTGTCACTCCAAACGAAAGACTCTCGTTCATCTTGGAAGTAACTGGAAGTTACTCGTGTCATTTGTTGATGTTTTTTTCCAGGATTCTGATTGGCTAGCATGACTTTATCTTCTCGTTACACTGCCCCCTGTAGGTTTGGCTGCTCATAGCACCATAACGGTGTATTTATGCAGTTCTTGTAAATGATGCTATTTTTCAAAACGTAGAGGGGGAAATATCAGTTTTTGTAAATGTGGCTTCAGTCTCTCTCAAGTTGGGGGGCGTTCCTGGTGCTACGAGTTATTTGTTAGGAATTGAGGTTGCAGTCGGACCCAGATGTAGGAGAGCAGGAGGCAGGAGTTCCCAAAAACAGTGATTTATTTAACTAAACAAACAAAAGCGCTGCTTAGCAGGATGGCAAAAACCCGGAACAAGAATCAAAAACTACAAAACACGGAGGGAGGAAACAGTACGGACCAGCAGGGAGAAGGGGAAAACAAGACCAGATATACAAAAGGGTTAACGAGACACAGGTGCAGACGATCAGGGCAGATGGGAAACAGGAAAGTCAAACTAAAACTGAAACACAAAGACACAGGCTTCAAAATAAAACAGGGAACTACCAAAACCATAACATTATTGTTGGTATCTCCCGGCATCCGTGTCCACCAAGGTCTCAGTCGGACCACTTTCTCGCTCGCAGGCCCGTAAGACATCCCTGAATCACCGCCTCTGCCCGTCTCGATTGCGCCTGTAGAGCGTTCCCTCTACATCAGGGGTCGGCATCCCAAAATGTTGAAAGAGCCATATTGGACCAAAAACACAAAGAACAAATATGTCTGGAGCCGCAAAAAATGAAAAGTCTTGTATAAGCCTTAGAATGAAGGCAAATGGCGAAAGGCGAAATGTCGAGAAAAAAGTCGAAATGTTGAGGAAAAAAGTCAAAATTTCGAGACAAAAGTCAAAATGTCGAGGAAAAAGTCAAAATGTCGAGATTAAAAAGGAAAGGAAAAAGGAAGAAAAAAAAGGAGAAGAAAAGGTCAAACATTTTTGAAAAAGCTCCAGGGAGCCACTAGGGCGGCGCTCTAGAGCCGCGGGTTGCCGACCCCTGCTCTACATCAACCAAATATGATCAGGCGCCGTCTTTCCTCCAGAAGCTTCATACCGATGCTCCGGCCAAAAGCCAGGTAGTTCTTTGGCCGACCTGTCGTATCAGAATCTTACAGTCTAATGTTTAATCCGCAGCTTGTCCGTGACTCCAGTGACGGCTCTTGGCTATAGCATTGCTGAGGAGCTCATGATTACAGTGAAGTGCATAAAGCCTAAACGCTCACAGGTTGAGCCTGTTAACAGGGGTCTTTGTTTGCCTCTGACTGACTATTTTTAACTCTAGTTTGTGTGTTTTGCCCCTCATCTGTTCTGTGCTGAGGATGCCGACAGAGGACGTCAACTGGCCTGTGAAGACTATCAATCTAACGTTGCTTGGTAACAGAGCTACCTCTGGCGCTGGTCTCCTTTTATTTCTTATGCTCATCACATTACAGGTGGCTCCTGAATCTAGCAGACATCTCCGAGTTTGGCCACTGATTTGATCAGATTGACAAACCATGTTCCGCTTGTCCCTCGACTGATCCCATCGTTTCAACGGGGTACATGTGACCCTCCGTGTCAGACCCCTTAGGTTCTGCCACACCCAGTTGCAGTGTGGACTGGTTCCTCCTCTTACATTCTAGCAAAGGGGTTTTTTCCAAATGTTGGGCAGAAGCCACACACTCGCTTGTGCATGGCGTCACAATGCTTGCATTCGATTGTGTCACCTGATGCATGTGCAGTAGAATAATCCTGCTTCGGTGCAGGCTGCCGCTGCCAAGCTTCTGCCGCTTGTACAGTCTCCAGCGGCCGGACTGCTGACGTAGCTTTTATCCTGACATCCGTCATCTCTGCACATTTCTACCGCAGACGTTAGCGTGAGTTTCTTTACTCTGAGCAAGTGACGTCTCGCACTCTCGTCACAAATCCTAGCGGCACCAGTCTGTCTCTTATCAACTCATCGTTTAACTTTTAACCAAATTCACAAGATGCTACTTGTTCTTTCTGTCTTATTACAACTGAATCAACAGGTTCTACTTCATCTTGTTTGCAGTTACCAAAGACATACCTCTCAAATACTGTAAAACCTTCTTCACCGGCTTGAAGTATGCCTCGGTGCCTCCAGAATCGGGTTTGCGTGATTCTTCCATTCTATAATTGAGTGAGAAGTGTGAGAACTTACCTTTCTAAACATGTGGTAGGTGTGCCGGCCATAGTCATGAGGACAGAACCGCACCTCGCTCCTGGTATGACCAGCGCTCGTAGTTAAAACCTGCTCAAATGAAACAGCAGCTGGTGAGAAAGACCCGGACTCGTCATAGAATCAGCAAGAAATTGGAGTTATAGTTTTACATGCTACCGAAAAATAAGCTTAAGAGAGACAAATGGATCGCTGCAATTCGCAGAAACAACTGGATTTCAGGCACCGAAACATGGACTCGACATGCAGCTGTATTTGTCTCACACTGTTCAAACTTTCCCGGTCAACTTCTCCACACCATCACCTTATCGTCCACGTGTCTCTTGCGCAATTCTTCAATTCACGCTTACACACTCCACCCGGAAAAGGGTGGCATGCCTTCTCCGGGTGGGTGGAGAAGTCCTGCCTCAGGTGGAGGAGTTCAAGTATCTCGGGATCTTGTTCACGAGTGAGGGAACAATGGAGCGTGAGATTGACCGACGGATCGGTGCAGCGTCCGCAGTAATGCGGTCGATGTACTGGACCGTCGTGAAGAGGGAGCTGAGTCGAAAGGCAAAGCTCTCGATTTACCGGTCAATCTACGCCCCTACCCTCACCTATGGTCATGAACTTTGGGTAGTGACCGAAAGGACAAGATCGCGGATACAAGCGGCCGAGATGAGTTTCCTCCGCAGGGTGGCTGGACGCTCCCTTAGAGATAGGGTGAGGAGTTCGGTCACCCGGGAGGAGCTCGGAGTCGAGCCGCTGCTCCTTCACATTGAGAGGAGTCAGCTGAGGTGGCTTGGGCATCTGTACCGGATGCCCCCTGGACGCCTCCCTAGGGAGGTGTTCCAGGCATGTCCCTCTGGGAGGAGACCCCGGGGAAGACCCAGGACACGCTGGAGAGACTATGTCTCTCGGCTGGCCTGGGAACGCCTCGGACTCCCCCCGGAAGAGCAGGAGGAAGTTTCTGGGGTGAGGGAAGTCTGGGCATCCCTGCTGAGGCTGCTGCCCCCGCGACCCGGTAACGGATAAAGCGGGAGAAGATGAGTGAGTGAGTGACACTCCTAAGGACCGTGACAATATGAAGAAAGCTGACAGCATCTTGCTACACTACGTTTTAAAACAAATTATTATTAATATGAGTGCAGTGAACACGATTGACCCACTTCAGTTCTGGTTCCAGTTTTGTGTATTTAAGGAGACACGGTTGCAGATTTCCCTCTCTTCCTTGGGTATGTATCCTTCCAGTACGTAAAGGCCAGTGGAGTAAAATTGGTGGCCTACTTTTATGGAAATGTTACTGAACGGCAGAATGTAAGCGAATGTGTGAATGTGAGATTCTGGATGCCGTTCTCGGGTTCTGAAATAGTCCTCAGATTGTGCTTGTAAACGTGGCAACACTCACCACCCATCACACACCCCAGCATGGCTGCTTGTACCTCCGCTGGCTTGTCCTTCGGTCTTGATGCCAGCCAATAGTGCAATATTGTACTAAACACCTAGAATCTTCTGACACAATGTTTGTGTAAAAGACCCTACTGCAGATGTTCATTGGGTCTACAACGTAACTTTATTCCGTCGAACCGGAGATACACAGCAAACCAAGAACAGATACCGCCCCCTGCTGGACTGGGGTTCGCTCACAGTTGGGAGACGCTTGCAACACCTCTTTCAACAAATCAAACTCAGGCCTGTAGTCTTTTGTGTTTCATATGAGAATCTAAAAGAAATATGGCATCTCTTCCTTGTTCAAAATATAAAATCAAAAGTATAATAAAAGTCCAAAGTCATTTGCCAATATGATGTTTCTTTTGTATTGTTTACAGATATTGATGGAACATACTAAGCGATTACAGGTGAACCCTGAGTGAAGCAGCTATGTAAAACATGATTGATAGATGGTTCATACCTTCTCGGACCTATAAAGGGAAGGATCATTTAATATCAGTACAAACGTGTTCTGAGCTATTACTTTTATCCACTGATGTCTAATTTAGGACGATACTGGGTCCAGCTCATGTCTTCCTGTGGACATTCAAGCAGAACCTCACCCATGTAGAGCACAGTGGATGTACAGGAGGAACAGACACGTGAATACAAGGACTCGAGAGTTCACAGAGCATGACAGCTTCAGTGTAATGGGATTTATAAGACGACTCGCTTCACTCATTGGTCGTTTTGTTATTTTAGTGATGTTTATATATATATATATATATATATATATATATATATATATATATATATATATATATATATATATATATATATATATATTATTTATACCACGTCTGTGTGAATACTCGATTCTGATTGGCTGGCAGGTGTACATTAAAAGTGATAACCTACACCTAGAAAACAAGTTCGGTCAAATTGCCTGATAACTTTAATATCATTGCGCTGGATCAACTGCCAGGTGGTAACCACGGCAACGGAGATTCAGAGAAGAAGAGCCGGCTACCGCAGGACGGCGACATGAGTGATTTTGTCATTTCTTTTAATTTATTGGTGAATTTAACAATTTTGATGACTGGGATGCAGAAGAGCTCAGCCGCTCCGCTGTGGCTTGTTATAAAACTAATGATTTACACTGAAAACACATTAAAGTATGAATAATTGATTTAATATTTATGTTTTTTGGTAAGTGACCGTGGTGTTAGCGGGATAATGCCCTTCAAGGTGAACATTAACATAAATATATGGACGACGCGGGGGCGGGAACCGTCCGATGCAAAGCGAGGGACGGTTCCTCCGTGAAGTTATCCCTTACATATACTGTACAACATGGAGTTTGGGTTCTTCTTGTGCCGAACCAAAACAGAATCATCCTTATACACAGCGTTAGTTCCAGATGTATGTACATATTTCTCATTTACAAACAAGGCTTGAATCCAAAAACTTCAGCTTCAAATAACAAGATGGTAATGAACTATTTTAATGCAAGTTTCAAAGATCAGTTATGACGTCAAGTTAAATGTGCTTATAGGTGATAATATTTCTAAATGGTGCCTAGTTTCTGATGTCTCAATGAGTAAAACATTTACTCCTGACAACTTCATCTTACAGAAATTCTACACTTTGATCCCACAAGGGTAAATGTGTGTGTTACCACAGCTCAAGAACCAAAAAACATCAGAGTAAGCAAAAAAGATAATAAAATAACGTAAGATAAAAGATAAAATACTATATACAATGGTAGCTGGTATTTATGTAAAAATATACAGTATGCATAATGGATGGAGGTTTGTGGAGATATGCAAATAAATAATATATTACTACAAATGGGACATCCATATACACACATGCATATACCTATATTCAAATAAATATATATGTCTACACAGATTTATGACAATGGAAGTAAAGTTCAGAGACAGCAACGGAGCACATAAAGTATACTTTACGTGAGTTGGAGTTGATAAATGTTGACCATCAGGGTTTTTTTACAGACATTGCAGCAAACTATCCTTCTTGTGTGTACTTGTGTTCTTGTGAAACATCATCATCTGGAGATGAAGTTCTGTCCCGATTCTTAAGAATGGATCTGACCAAGAACAGAAGAAATAGCTGGATGTGTTTATGCTCCACCCATTTTATCGAGGATGCATCCAGAGGAGACTTGTGGAGACCTTAGACTGTCAAAATAATGGACAAAACATCAGGTCACATGACCTAAGCCGATGGGAACACGCCCACCGAATATCAATCAAAGTTAGCCGCCCACTGAAACATCTCCTGAGCTCAGACGTTCACAGCAGAATAAACTGTTTAACTAGAATATACTACCAATATTACTGCTACTACTACTACTACTACTACTACTACTGCTACTACTACTACTACTACTTCTGGACTGGATGCATTAGACCCTCTCTTTCTCAAGATAGCAGCTGATATCATCTCAGCCCCCGTCACGTGTTTGTTTAACGTCTCCCTACAGACATGTGAATTTCCTCTGGACGGGGAACCTGCTGCTGTCACCCCTCTTTTCTAAGGGGGAGACAACTTAGACCTAAACTGTTACAGACCAATCTCCATCTTACCTTGCCTATCAAAAGTTTTTGAGAAGTTAATCAACAAACTGCTCACCCATCACCTGGAGTCCAACAATATTCTCACCCCCATGCAGTTTGGCTTTAGATCCAGCCATGGTTGTGTCACTGCAACACTTAAAGGAGACCTATTATGGCATCTAATACATATTTTAAACAGGCCTTGAATGTCTTAAAAACAAGCTTTTAATTTTTTTTGCTAAATAAATTAGAAATTCAGCCTCTAAACCAGGGGTTCTTAACCTTTCTGACCTTGGGGCCCAATTTTTTCAGTACAGAGTGGCCCGGGGCCCATTAAATATAAACACTGTATAGCAGGGGTATTCAACTAAAACTTTAAGAGGTCCATTTAGAGAAAATTATATATATAAAATTACAGTTTAAGATTAAGATTCCCAGAATATTCTAATTTTTTGAGATAGGATATTTGAGTTTTCTTAAGCTGTAAACCATGATCAGCAATATTAAAATAATAAAAGGCTTGCAATATTTCAGTTGATTTGTAATGAATCAAGAATGTATGACATTTTTGCATTACAGAAAAAATAAAGGACTTTATCACAATATTCTAATTTTCTGAGACAGTCCTGTACGTTGTGTTTGATTGTTTGTTTCACTGTGATTGTATGTGTTTGACTCTTTGTGCTGCCTTTTGGCCAGGTTGTCATAGTAAATGAGAAACTGTTCTCAACTGACTTACCTGGTTAAATAAAGGTTAAATAAATAAATAAATAAATAAATAAATAAATAAATAAATTAAAATTAAATTAAAATTAGAATAAAAAACTTCTACCGTTTAACATGTTGTCAACAGTGAAACATAAAACCACCTGGATCTAAAATATTGTACTAAAATATGCTAAAATGATCAATAGAGCTTTTGTGAATGACAGTTTGGTGACAAACATCTTCAAACGACCAACTTTTAATTTCTTTTGGAAGAAGCTGCCTAGTTTGTTTGGCATAAATATTTTTTATTTGCTAAACCGCCGTAGCCTCTCTCTGAAGACGAGTGTTACTACGACTGGAGAGACATCGAGTTTGTCTTGCCACTCAGTCGGAGGCTCTGCCTGCAATACACACACACACACACACACACACACACACACACACACACACACACACACACACACACACACACACACACACACACACACACACACACACACACACACACACACACACACACGAGTACTTTCAGAAGAACAAACATGCTGGGATTTGTGCTGCCAAACAGTGTTTTTCTTCTGCTGATTACGCCACTCTTCCTCGCACCGCGGGGGCTGCGATTGCTCTTTAATCAAACCTTCTGCAAGAATCGTGGCGCTTTTAGTCGTCACATTATCTCAGATGCATGCTGTTTACCAGCACGCTGCGACCCCGGCGCCACGAGCCGGGTCCCGGGTTGTGTGTTTAATGCGGGTACGCGGCACGTTTTACATGCTCTCCCGAGTGCAGGGCTGCCTCTGCTGCTCAGATCCATGTACTCATGAGCAAGGCTGGTTTCAGTTCGTATGAGCGTTTCTACGACTCGGCGTCGCACGTCTTCCTCCCAGCGGGGCGGCAATTTTACCGCTGATCTGATGTGAGAATTTCTATTTCTCCATCCTGTATCCTGTTCCAGATGTTACTCAATTCCTCTCACTCATATTGGCCCGTGATGAAATATTTGGATTATCAGCCTTTGAGGATTTCTGCAGACCAGGAATCAAATAAAAACAAAGAAATGGAGAGTGTTTATTCAGTTTCTCCCCTTGGAGTTGAATCTTTACCCACGTATAGGAAACGTCTCTATTAAAGAAACTAATCCGTTAACCAGTGATCCCCCCCAGCTTCACTCACCAATGAAACCGAGGAGCTTGGCATGTCTTGGTGTTTATGAGAAATGTAGAAAAACTAATATTCCTATGCAGTGGTGGACAGTAACGGAGTACATTTACTTGAGTACTGTTCTTAAGTACATATCCAGAGAATTTGTACTTTACTTGAGTATTAGATTTCTTTGGTACTTATTACTCTTACTTGAATACATTTCCAAGACAAATATTTTTACTTTTACTCGAGTAAATTTCTCGGAAGGCTGAAAAGTACTCGTTACTTTCAGGTCTGCTCTTTTTTATTCTTCCCTAAAATCCTATTGGACACAAGCTGTTTTTGTCAAAGGAGGAGACCTATCACAGTGCACGCTCTCCACTGGGATGTACGGAAAGCAGAAATACCTCCTCAAAACGATACCGCCAAAGTAGCCTGCGTTTGTCAAGACAGAGCAGCAACAATGGCTACGCCTGCGTCAGGAGAAGAAAGACAATCCGCTGAGTCGTCTGAGTCTGATAATGAGCCGGACTCGGAGCAGGGACTTTCACAAAATCCTTGGCCGTATCTTAACTCAGTGTTTGAGTTCGACCGAGTAAAAAACGAGGGCACAGACGAACCACAGACATTTATTTTGAAATGTTTATTGTGTCTGCCGAAGCAGAACTACCTCTCTGCTTTCAACAACTCAACATCGAATTCTCAGAAACAAGAGTTAAAAGATCCTTAAATTAATTTAGAAAAAATATATTAATTTACTGATGTGGAAAATAAGAAATTTACTCTTACTCTTACTTTTACTTTTACTTAAAGTAAATTTAAAAGCATTTACTTTTGGATACTTAAGTACCTTTAAAAGCAAGTACTTTTCCACTCTTACTCGAGTAATATTTTGACTGAGCTACTTTTACTTGTAACAGAGTAAATTTTGACCAGTAGTATTTGTACTCTTACTCAAGTACTGGGGTCGAGTACTCTGTCCACCTCTGTTCCTATGAAGAAAGGAGTTAAATCTGTGGCTGGTTCTGAGGGAGGTCACGCCGTCTGACACATTTGTTGTCCAAATTGACCTCTGTAGTGCAACGGAAGGGAACCCTAGTTTATCTCGGTCCTATTAGCTCAGAAAACCCCCATGAAATACATAAATCCTTTACGTGTGATGACAGGAACTGCATTACTGTATTTTCCGGACTATAAGTCGCACCAGCCATAAAATGCATAATAAAGAAGGAAAAAACCTATATAAGTCACACTGGAGTATAAGTCGCATATCGGGGGGAAATTTATTTTATAAAATCCAACACCAAGAACAGACATGTCATCTTGAGAGGCAATTTAAAATAAAAATAGATCTGCTTACGTTACATGACACAACTGAGAACGTGTCTGGTATGTTAGCATAACATATTAAGAGTTATTCAGATAACTATAGCATAAATAACAGGCTAAGAAGTTTACCAAACCATCCGTGTCACTTCAAATAACTCAAATCCAATGAAATCTTCATCCTCTGTGTCATTTTTAAACAACTCTGCTAACTCCGGAGCTGGAAGATAGAAAGATTCCTAGAGCGCCCTCTTGTGGTTTAGTGTGAAAATAAGAAGTGAAATGATAAACCGGTAATAATGTGTTAATTATTTCACACATAAGTCGCTCCAGAGTAAAAGTCGCACCCCCCAGACCAACTATGATAAAAGCACGACTTATAGAGGAAATGCGCATGACGTCACAGATGCAACTTCACAGCGGGTTTCGCTCACTGAGTGTCAGAAAGACTGAGTGGCAGCATAAACTTTCAGTTTGAGCAACTGGAAAATTCGATCGACTGTACTCATAGATTTAGCAAGAAATCGGAGTTATCGTTTTACAGACTGCCGAAAAATAAGCTTTTAGAGACAAATGGATCGCTCTAATTCGCAGAAACAACTGGATTCCAGGCACCGAAACGTGGATTTGTTCCCATTTTGTATCAGGTAATGTTGGATTTTTGGGTAGCTAACGTTAAACGGTCAAATCATAAAGTTCGGTGTCACTTTAATTTCTACAACAAATCCTGCTTTGAAGTCGGACCAAGCGTCAAGACTTTTGTAAGCCTTCAAGCTTTGCTTCGTGTATTTCCCCGGTGTAGAAATTAAGTTCATATAAATATCAGGAAACTGGATTTGTGGTCAAATATTAATGTCCATTAGGGGTGTAACAATATATCGTGCCACGAAATTTTGCGATACAAAAACGTCACAATACGTGTCGTGGAGGTGACAAAGTGTATCGCGATATTGGGTTATTAATATTAATCTATTGTGTTGACTAGTAACACGCATCCGACCGCGACCGCACCTCGACCCGCGGACCAAAATCTTCCTCCGCTCAGAAGAAACTAGTCCCGTTTTGCGGTCCCGTTTTGAGCTCTGAACTTTTACTTATGTAAGGCTGGTGTAGAGTTAAGCCTTACCTTATTAAATTAAACCTTTTTGGGGTGGTGAGTAGGATAAACACGGGACAACTTCTGCTGAGTTCCAGTGTACTTTAATGTCCCTCAACAGTGTAGGATTTTAGAACATCAACACAGCACCTAGTGCCGTACTGTGGCGTATCACTCCGCCCAATCTAAAACAGACTAATCACTACAGATAAACTGACTAGTGTCATTATAGTCCCTGATTTACATCAGAATATAAAGAATATATTTATAAAATAATGAACCCTGAATTACCAAAATAAACTTCTTAACAAAAATAAATCTCCTCTTACACTTATAAGATGAGCATGAATCAATAAAATTGTATGTATTTATTTACTTTTATTTATTTATTTAATTTTAGTTGTTAAATTAGAAAGAAAAAAGTCAGATCATACATGAGAGAAACTATTCAGTTTGTGGCAAAATATTTGTACTTGTATGAAACTGAAGATCATAATGCAAACCTGACATTTACTTTTAGTTCAGTTTGTGGAAAATGGTTGGCCTGGCTTTCTCTTTAAAACTTAAACAGTTATAAAGCATTACCAACTGTAACAATAGGGCAAACACACAGCATTGTTTTGTATTTTGTGTCTTTCAGATAAAAGACAATTTTTTCCAGTCATATGTTCCTCATTCAAGGTTGTTAAAAAAATACTGCTATAATATCATATCGTATCGTGACCTCAGTATCGTGTATCGTACCGTATCGTGAGATTAGTGTATCGTTACCCCCCTAATGTCCATGGACCACTGGTTCTTGGGGTAACTGTACGGGTCACTGTCAAGTCCAACTGACGCTAATTTAAGCCAATAATCTGCTGTTATCCCGTCTTCTCCACTAGTTGCAGCCATTTTTGCCACTCAGTGTGAGTAAGGGGGCTGGTCCAGTGGGAAAGTGACGTCAATGCAGACCCTCTATAGTCCTGAAAATACGGTAATTAATAGTATTAATTAGTCCATAATTAATACAGTTGATGACCCACGGAGTCATCATGCACCTGCAAGTTTTAAATCACCTGGTTTTGGGGCAAAAGAGTCTCATGTACAATAACGTTCTTACATGGTGAGCACAGAAACTACCCCCCCTAAAAATCAGCATGTCAGCTATTATATATTACATTTTATATATATTTTTTGTATTTTTTATATATTTTTTAATTCTGACTTTTTAGTCTTTTTACCCCTCCCCTGCATGTGTGTGCTAAGTGTACTGCTGCCAACAAAAATACGTTTCCCCACTGAGGGAGAAAATAAATGATATCTTATCTTATCTTATCTTATCTTATCTTAGAGCAGGAGAGCACCAGCTCGGTGTGTGCAGGACTGACCCCCCCCATAAGGAAACAGGTTTTCTCTGAGGATGGACCATTGAGAAGGAGAGAAACAGACTTCTGCCACGAGTTGGACGTCCATCTTTCACGTAGCATCTGTGTCTGGAGACTTTGATGGAAACAGGATATTTGACATGTTTGCTGCAATTTATCCACTTTGTAGAAATGAGTTTAATTATTTAATAATCATGAAATGATTAACAAAGGAGGTAATTACTTTGTTGACATTCAGGTACTTAATAAGCTTCCGAGCCAATTTCCAACTTCCTCGCGCTCGGTGCAGTCGGCTGTTTCGGATGTTCGGGGAGAGAAAATGAAAGATTATGTTTTTTTAAATTTTTTTTATTTCATTCATTAAAAGAAAAAACAAAATAGTTCAATATAATTACAACAAATCTCTTCCTTGAATGAAAGGGAACAGAAAGAAGACTGAGCTTATTTTATCTGTCCCTTTTTCCAAAGAAATCAAATTTCAATTGATGTAATAATAAAAAAAAATGTACAAATTACACAAGTAAAAAAAAAAACACTTTACAATAAGCGTAATTTAAAAAAAACAAAAACAAAAAACTAACAAAAAACAAACCAAAACTATGTTGAAATAAAATTGATATAACTATGCTGAATATAGCCAATTTGATATAACCACACTGAATATGTAAACTGCATGTGCTCACTAATCGAATCTGTGTATGTGTTAAAACTAATAATCATAATGAAACTGAACATATATAAACTGCATATGTTGATTAACTAAATATGCCTATATACTTTAAAACTAATGTCAAAGTGATGAACTAGTGTGTGTGTTCTGGGTTGTCTCTGGAAGGAGAGTTCCTGATCAAGCATCAGATAAGACTTGGGGTCTTCCTCCCCCTTTGTAAAGCAATAAAAATTGGGGATACCCTCCCACTTGAAAGACAATAAAAACAAGGTCTCACACACAGAGGGGCAGATTTCAGCAGGACATTGACAGGACAGGCTGCGGAGTCTGTCAGGCTGAGTCTCCCTCTGCAGAGGTTATACTTGATTTTATCCCAGTCTTATGTCTTTTCTTTAAATCTCTAGCTCGATCAACGGATTCGGGGTGACCGAGGTTTCGATCACAACAATTTGGGGGCGTCGTCCGGGATCGAGCGAAGGTGATTCGGACAAAACAGCTGGGTACGAATAGACCGCGGACACTGGCCGGCACACACAAAGGTAAGCAGACCTTTTCATCTGCATTGAACACACTAAAAGGAAATGTGTCCAAAAGTCTTAGTAATACCCAACTGCTAAATTTAATGAAAAAAGGGGACAAGGACTGGAATAGAAATTAAGAGGAAGTGTACAAAAGGTGGGTTTTACCCACCAAGAGGGTTAGAGGCCCGTGTTTGCTCGGATTTATGCCCTTTTTTAAGGTTAAATACCGTAAGCATTCGCAAAGTCTCGGGCGTGGCTGCCCCACCGTAGTACCGACGGGCACTTCGGATTTGCTTGGTTAGAGTCCACGGTTTGAGACCACCGAAATTCTAATACATAGATATTGACACAAGGGGAGTGAATGCACGGAGCGCAGGTGAAGAAAAACTTTCCAGCACTGGTTAGAAAGTGAAGTACTCATCTGCACCCGTGATTACAGATTTATAACTTGAGTGTCTACAACCAAAGGTTTACGGCCTCGGTTGTGTGGGTCTGGTACTCGGGACATATCGTGCCATATTTCCAGACCGGCTCAAGTAGAATAGTTACAGATTTATAACTTGAGTGTCTACAACCAAAGGTTTACGGCCTCGGTTGTGTGGGTCTGGTACTCGGGACATATCGTGCCATATTTCCAGACCGGCTCAAGTAGAATAGTTACAGATTTATAACTTGAGTGTCTACAACCAAAGGTTTACGGCCTCGGTTGTGTGGGTCTGGTACTCGGGACATATCGTGCCATATTTCCAGACCGGCTCAAGTAGAATAGTTACAGATTTATAACTTGAGTGTCTACAACCAAAGGTTTACGGCCTCGGTTGTGTGGGTCTGGTACTCGGGACATATCGTGCCATATTTCCAGACCGGCTCAAGTAGAATAGTTACAGATTTATAACTTGAGTGTCTACAACCAAAGGTTTACGGCCTCGGTTGTGTGGGTCTGGTACTCGGGACATATCGTGCCATATTTCCAGACCGGCTCAAGTAGAATAGTTACAGATTTATAACTTGAGTGTCTACAACCAAAGGTTTACGGCCTCGGTTGTGTGGGTCTGGTACTCGGGACATATCGTGCCATATTTCCAGACCGGCTCAAGTAGAATAGTTACAGATTTATAACTTGAGTGTCTACAACCAAAGGTTTACGGCCTGGGTTGTTTGGGTCTGGTACTCGGGACATATCGTGCCATATTTCCAGACCGGCTCATGTAGCAAAAGTTAAGAAAACATAAAACAAAAAGAAAAACAAAACAAAAGCCACTAGAAATAAACTGTGAGGACGTGCGAGGATTTTACCGCCGTGCCAAGATCAGGAGGGAGTCACAACAAAGCCCCCTTAGAAAACACACACACACACACACACAGACAGGAAAACATGGACGGGGAATTTGACAGAGACAATGATGTGTGGGGATTAATGAATGCAAACCCTCCGAGTCAGGATGAACTGACTGTGAAATCCATACGAGAGCAATTGATTGAATTGAGCAAAGTGTACAAAGTAATGGATAATACTAAGAATGCCGAAAGAAGCATTAAGGAGTTAGAAGATGACGTGCAACAGATGTTGGTACAGACTGGAGGAAACGATACGGATGAGTTTAACCTGAGAAACTGGTTCTGGCAACGTGTGGGCAAAATAGAGCAGAAAATGAACCAGACAGAGGAGGAAATGAAAACGGCAGGATGGTCACAGAAGTATAAATTGAGGAAACGATTAGAGGATGCAAAGAAAGAAAAACGAAAATGGTATAATAGAGGTGTAAAATGGCAAGGAGTTAAGCATTTGCTAATTAAAAAAGAAGAGGGACTCGGTAAAAGTCCTCAGGAAAAGGGGACTGCACCCCCACCCTATGCGCCGACTCAGGCATCAGAGTCTGGGCTCTATCCGGTTTTAAATATTGAAGTGGGAACATTAGATATAAAAAATAAGTCCTTGGAAAACTTTTCGTCTAAAGGAGAGCTTCACTCTCCTCCGGTGGTGAATCCCCCACTGACCCAGTCACCTCAAGAAAAAGGGGGTGCAGACATGGATATGGGATTGCAGGACAGAATAGCCCGAGAAATCGGGGGAGAAGGGAATAAGCTGAGATGGAAACATAGTTTGCAACAACATATGATTAGCACTCCGGAACACAGATCCGACAATGATCTTAAGACAACGAACAAGAAACAAATAGAGACAATAGTGCAGCTGCATACAGGAGAGACGACGGGGTCAAAAAATAACTTAAGAACCGTGAAAGTAAGAGCGGACGGAGAATGGGAGGATGACGAGGGGAGGATACAGAGGGCTGAGTTCAAGCTGAGAGCTCAAGGCACGGTGGTAAACACTGACGAAGAGAGTGATTTACAGTCCGAGTCTTCCCTTCCCTCCCCTATTTTAAAAAATAGGAGAGTGGGGCGGAAGGCCTGTAACTTGAAAAAGAAACCTGGACAGATATATGATCTTATAGATAGTGATAAGGACTCTGATCACTCCCCTCCCTCCCCCAGAGCAAAGAATGTGAAAGTGGGGCAGAAGGCCTGTCACTTGAAAAAGAAACCAGGACAGAAATATGATCTTACAGATAGTGTTAAGGGGTCTGGTCTGGTCTCTCCTCTCTCCCCCATTGTAAAGAATGTGACAGTGGGGCGGAAGGCCATTCAGTTGAAACAGAAACCTGGACAACACTATGACCTTATTTGTTTGGATCCTGACACGGACGATGATTCGGATGACGATTCGTCTGGTCCGGTAGCGAGCCGACTTAGAAGCAGCCGCCGCGTTAGAAAGGAAGGTGGGGCACATTCCATGTACCCTCTCGTAATGACCGCGGGACAAAATAGACAGTACAAACCGTTCCAGTTCGGCGATTTGCAGGCTTTAGTGGATAAATTACCTCCCATACATGAGGGTGGTGGATTGTGGTTGAGCAAATTTAATCAGTATACACAGGGGCAAACATTGGCTTTGGGAGACCTGAGGGCCGCACTGAGTAGGGCGGTGACGCCGGGGGATCTAAGGGACATAGAGATGACCGCGGGCACTGTAACAAAACAGGATGATATCCTGTTGTCATTACATCTTAACACACTTTCAGGTGTCTTAAGAGCCAAATACCCTCTCCCCAACACCATGGCTATGCCGAAAGTGACTTGGGATGGGAAACAAAACCCTAGAGAATTTTTGAGTAAGGCTAAAGATATGTGGGTCCAGCAGACGGGACATCATCCGGGGCAAGCGGGGACCCAGGAGGGGTGGTTTAGGGCAGCCATTTTGGCTGGCATACCCCAAGCAGTTAGAACAGTTATGGAAGACAACCCCGACCTGCCAGGGTGCAATTCTCAGAAATGGGAGAACCATATAGTTCATCATCTGACTAGAGCACAGGAGGCTGGGGAGAAGCATCAAAAAGAGGTTGAAGAATTACAGAGCCAGCTTTTAAGATTCCAGGTGGGGGAGGCCCGGCGCAAGGTCAGTGAGGGTAAAGCCAAATCAAAGGCGTTGATAGTGTCCCAGGCAACACACACCCCCGAATCATGTTCCCCACCACCTTGGGCACCACACACCCCCGAATCGTGTTCCCCACCACCTTGGGCATCACAATCCCTACACTACCATTCCGCACACAGAGGGAGAGGGATGGGGGACCAGGGTCCTGGGGTTGGACGAGGGGGTCCCAGGGGTGGACGAGGGGGGCCCGGGGCTGGAAGAGGGGGTCCCATACAAAGACCGGTCATAGCCAGTGACCAGTGCGCTTTCTGCCTGGAAAGAGGCCACTGGTACCGTGAGTGCCCCCTGAAGGCCCAGAGGGGGAGAGGCAGAGGTCAGGGTCCCCCTAGAGGGCAAGGAGGATATTGCGCGCCAGGCCCCAACCCAACCAACCAGATGCCACTGGCATGGAACGAGTGGGAGGGCCAGGAGGGGCAGGAGTGACACGCCCCACAGAGAGACCAGAGTGTGGGAACTACGGTAGATCCCATGCTGATCATGGAGGTGGACGGTGACCATCAAAGGTTCCTGGTGGACACGGGAGCCACCTGTTCCACAATAAAGGTGGTTCCAAAATCTCATCTATCCAGCCGTACATTAACGGTGACTGGCTTCTCTGGGGATAAACAGACTCTACCATTCACGCGCCCCCTCAGGACGAGGGTGGGACTACAAACTCTGAAACATTCATTTCTTGTATCACCACAAGCTCCTTGTAACCTGATGGGGAGAGACTTACTGATCAGATTGGGGGTGACGATTCAGTGTGGTCCCGATGGTTTGACACTTATCTTTCCCAACGGAGGTGCACAACAATGCGTGGGTTGCCCATCCAGCGGACAGTTCATGTTATCCCCTCAGCCAGATCCGGCCGCAGACATATATTGGGCTTTGTTGGAACCAGAAACACCAGCTACTCCCGGTCTCTATACAGTCTATCAACTGTGGCGCCCCTGGATCGACACCCTGGGTCCTTATGTTCCTCCTCCTGATCCCTTACATCTCACATTATTTTATGACAGACAGGACACCCTATGGTACCACGATGCCTTCCAAAACATACAGGGGGACCGTTGGAGTATTGTGTGCACACACATGTATATTTCCGCTGTAGGCGTTGCCGCCTCTGCGGCACTCACAACTGAACAACTGAGTTGGTATGAAATGGCGGATGAAGCTTTCCCTCATGTGTCATTGGCCTTGCACCCGGGTCATCAGGCTAAAGATTTAGGTCCAATGGTCAAACGCCTTCAGAATAGCACGGACTGGCAGTCCACTGGGTTGCCTAATGTGCTTTATTCCCCTAGTGGGGAAGGTTACGCAATTTCAATTAAAACAGTTAACCAGTCTGTGCTCCAACACTCGCAGGTGACTCGACACCATGGACGCGAGCTTGAAGACCACCCATTGACTGAGGAGTTGATCGGAGTTCTCCCAGACTCCTTATGGTCTAGTAGCCCTACGGATGTTGGCTCCGTCTCTTGTCCAGATATTGAATTTGATCTGACGGATGGCAACCCCTTATGGGTTCCCCAATATCCACACAAACCAGCCGCGGTAGAGGGAATTGCAGACACTATACACGGCTTATTAGAGGCGGGGGTGTTAGAACTGTCCTCTTCCAAGTGGAATACCCCCATTCTTCCTGTGGAGAAGAAAGGTACGGGTAAATGGCGCATGGCACATGACTTGCGGCGAATTAATGCGAGACTGGTTACTAAAACCATACCGGTCCCAAACCCGTACACAACTTTGTCTACCTTGACCCCGGACCAGAGCTGGTTTACATGTATAGACCTGGCAAATGCATTTTTCTGTCTCCCTCTACATCCCCGCTGTCGCGACATTTTCTCATTCATGTATAAGGGTTGTCAGTACCGCTACACTCGAGTCCCACAAGGGTTTGCCTTGTCTCCCGGACTTTTTAATGGCGTACTTAAGGAGGTCTTGGCGGATTGTCCGCTACCATCAGGCACCACTCTGATCCAATATGTCGATGACCTCTTGCTGGCTTCACCCACAGCAGAAGACTGCTTAACAGCAACACGGGCGGTGCTGGAAATTTTGGCCCGCGCCGGATTTAAGGTCTCCAAAGCAAAATTACAATGTGCTAGAAAACAGGTTTCATTTCTGGGGAGATTGGTGTCCCAAAAGGGGGTACACATCTCTCCGGAGCATCGCTCCTCCATCCTCCACCACCCCAAACCCCTGACTGTAAAAGACATGTTGTCCTTTTTAGGCCTGACGGGGTACAGTCGGACGTACATACCTGACTATACCTCCACCACCCAACCATTACGGGACATGGTAAAACAATTAGGCATGAGGAACCTAATGGCGCACTTAGAGTGGACCGAGGCTGCAGAAAGAGCATTTATTCTGTTGAAACAATCGCTATCGTCAGCAGCAGACCTCTCCACCCCGGATTACTCGTCTCCGTTTTATTTGGATGTTTCTGTAACAGGATCATCAGCGAACGGTGTCCTGTTCCAGAAAAAAGGGGGAGTGCGGTTTGTAATCATGTATGTCAGTGTCCTTCTGGACAACATGGAAACACGACACCCTACATGCACACAGCATGTAGCAGCTACGGCGAAATTGATAGAGAAAACGGCCCACACCGTGATGGGACACACACTGATAGTTCTAACAACACACAGTGTGGTGGCGTATGTAACATCAGCGTTGTTCACAATGACTCCATTAAGACAAAGAAGGTTGTGTAAAGTGCTGGAAGCACCAAATATTTCATATACACACGAAGGAATCAACATGGCAGATCATATCACAGAGGGAGAACCACACAAGTGCATGGAAAGAATTGTTCGTGACGACAAAGTCAGGGAAGACTTAGCGGCGACACCGTTTGACGAAGCAAGTAATTTGTTTGTAGATGGATGCTGTTTTAAACACTGGGACGAAGGGTTACGATCAGCATACGCGGTAGTGAAAGAGGAAGACGGAACATGGGAAACGGTAGAAGCTAGCAGGATTGAAGGCACTCAATCAGCCCAGAGAGCAGAAGTGTTGGCTATAATAGCAGCTTTGAGATGGGGAACGGATCAGAGAATCAACATTTACTCAGATTCTGCATATGCAGTAGGGGCGGCACAAGTTGAACTAGGAAGATGGGAAAGAGCGGGATTTCGAACAGCAGACAACAGGCCAATCAAATATGAGAAAGAAATGAGGGACTTGGCACTAGCGCTGCATTTACCAGCACAAGTAGCGATCATAAAATGCAAAGGACATGACAAAAGCGCAGGCAAAGTGGCACTGGGAAATCAGAAAGCAGATGAAGCAGCTAAGACAGCAGCGGGGTATACCACACAAATGATAGTGCAGGCAGAAACAGATAGATATGAATGGGGCCAGGAACAACTGAAAATCATGCAAGAAAAAGCTTCCCCGCAGGAAAAAACATTGTGGGTAAACCGAGGTGGGAAAGATCAGGAAGGCATTTGGAGAGCGCCGGATGGGAGAGTAATCCTCCCCCCAGGCATTCGACAACAACTTTTGGAACAAGCACACGGGGTGGGTCATGTGGGAGTTGCACAGATGATGAGAAACCTAGGACAATGGTGGCATCCTTATCTTAAAGACATGGCCCAACACGTGATCCAGTCCTGTCAACAATGCAGGGATTTTAATCCAAAACGAACGGTCCATCCAGAGACAGGAAAATTTCCCCTAGACACGCAGCCCGGGAGAGAAATCATAATTGATTACACCGACATGATTGACAGGGTACAGGGGTACCGATATCTGTTGGTTTGTGTGGATGCATTTACAGGATGGCCAGAGGCCATACCCACTCGCAAAGAAGACAGCAAATCAGTCATTAAATTTCTGATTAACCATTATATACCTAGACACGGGTTTCCACAAAAAGTAAGGTCAGATAATGGGACCCACTTCAAAAACAAAGACCTGGAGGAGGTGGAAAGCATGCTGGGGTTGAAACACAAATTCGGGACAGTATATCACCCGCAATCCCAAGGTAAAGTCGAGAGGATGAACGCAAATATTAAGACTAAATTGGCAAAAATCTGTGCACAGACCAAAATGACATGGGTGGATGCGCTGCCCTTGGCGTTGATGGCTATACGGAGCTCGGTGAACACGGGCCACGGACTGACCCCGTATGAACTACAGACCGGACGACTGTTTCCAGGGCCGCAGAATGCGCCCTACTTGACGGAGACCGACAAATACAAACTTGGTCAGAAAGCTTATTTTGCCGAACTGCAAAGTTTGGTATCTGCTTACTCCAAACAGGTCGGGGACTCCACGGACAGGCGGACACCGACCCCACAGACAGAGTGGGTTCTCCTACGAGTCATCAAGAGAAAGTGGTCGGAGCCAAGGTGGACAGGACCCCACCGCATCACGGAACGGACCTCCCACGCCGTTCGACTCCACGGGAAGGGTGACACGTGGTATCACTGGTCGCAGTGTACACCAACCGAACCACCCCAAAGATCAGTACCCCAGATCCAGCTGGATCTGGCACAGCTGCGGACGTCAGACCTGAGCCCTCAGCAAGGGGCAGAATAATCCCCTGGGCAGGTCCTACAGGCGTCAGGCTAGTCTACCCCTGGCGCCCGAAGACAGAAGCAGCAGAAATTTGACCTGAGCCCTCAACAAAGGGGCAGAATAATCCCCTGGGCAGGTCCAACAGGTGTCAGGGTAGTCTAACCCCTGACACCCGAAGAAAGAAATAAGAAGACCTGAGGACATCTGCATTGTAAGATATAGGGTGATTTCATGTGTAGTAGACGTTGTGTTGGTTTTTTTGCTGTGTTTTTTGTTTCAGGGGTAATTGTGACCTTTATTTTGTGGTATTATGGGGAATTGCCGTGGCAAGATCGTTATGTTAATTTTGAGAATAATAGCACTGTGGGGGGCAATAGCACAGGCTACGACCACCCCGGAGCAGGACTGTCAGAGTACTAGGGGCATTATAGCTTTCTGTTGCCCGGAAGGGAAGTCATGTTCGTTTCAACTGGCAACCGCGTGGTTGGTAAACTCGGAAGTGTGCCCCAAAAGCCAGGTACCCAAGGGTTGTGCCAAATCATCGCTCGGGGAGCATATGTATAAAGATCCCTGGTATCTGTACGCGAACCGTCGGTCCCCCTGGGGCAATATTTGGTGGTACAACGGTAAGCCCGCTACATGGGGCCTGAATCCCAGCGCTAAGGCACTACGATATATCCAATTTAAGCTACACCGACCCCAGAAGACGTTCACATTGACCATAAATGCGACAAATCAGAAACCTAGCACACCCTCAGTAAGTATAGGGGTGCATAAACGCGGCTATAACCCCTGGTGGACGTTAGATGTTAGAGTTACCAGGAAGGGCACGGTACCCATGCTTAGCACCCCCCCGGACCTCTATAGCGAGTCTCGCATCAAGGATTTGCCGAAATCACAAATTCTGTCGACATCGGAGAAGGAGGATTGGTTTAAGATCCATACAGGGAGGTCAGCCCATCAAAATAATTGGTTATTAATGACGGAACAGGCCGCTAACACCACAGATAGCTCATGCGTAGTCTGCTTGGGACCCCGACCGCTATTAAGAGTGGTACCCGCACCGGTCCCGTATACTTGTGTTCTGGAGCTCATGAATAACACCAACACCCACCAAAACTGTTCCCAGTGGGACATGGTGTTTCCAGTGGTACCGCTCGAACCCGTTAAACCTGTCTTTTCAAGTGAAGTGGCCCCCGGACAATTTCAGTGTATCAATCTGGCCGGGAAAGGATTCGAATTAGGACGCGTCAACAGTTCCTGGTGTAATTATACACAGAATGTTCCATCGACATTTGCCTCCGTTTCGCGGGCGGATGTCTGGTGGTGGTGTGGAGGTGACAGGTTGTTTGATAAATTGCCTCGTGCGGCCTCCGGCCTGTGTGGGTTAGCTTCGTTGCTTCTCCCGGTGTCTATAACCCCTGTTGCACCTGACGACTTACTTACAGGGACCGCCCGGCTCTCACGGCACCTTGGGCGGCGTAAACGCAGCACTAGGTCATGGGAACCATGGGCAGCGCAGGCTGATCCCACGTACATTGACGCGATTGGGGTGCCAAGAGGGGTTCCTGATGAATATAAATTAGTAAACCAGGTGGCGGCAGGGTTTGAAAACCTGCCTTGGTTTTCGGCTATCTTTCCGGTCACTGCTAACAAGAATGTGGATAGGATTAATTACATCCACTATAACGTGCAGCGTCTTAGTAACTGGACCAAACTAGGGTTCGAAGCGGTCCACGAACAGCTGGCCGCGACGTCCCTGTTCGCTTTTCAAAATAGAATCGCGCTGGACATGTTGCTAGCCGAAAAAGGTGGCGTTTGTTCCATGTTCGGTAGTCAATGCTGCACGTTCATTCCGAATAATACGTCCCCGGATGGGAGTCTGACTAAGGCGATTGATGGTCTTAGGATCCTGAGCAATAAAATGAAAGAACATTCGGGAGTAAATACCTCCATGTGGGATGCGTGGTTGGATCACTTCGGGAAATATAGGACACTCGTCGCGTCCGCTCTCATGTCTATCATGGTTTTTGTCGCGTTATTGACCATCTGCGGGTGTTGCTGTATTCCTTGTATAAGGGCCCTGTTTCAGAAATTGATCACGACCGCGGTTGGCCCCCTTCCACTGGATAGTGGGGCCATGATGCCTCTCATGTCACTGGAGGCGGGCGATCCAGAGGACAAGGTTAGCTCTGAGAACGTTAGTTATTTCAGGGACCCGTAAGGCGTGATCTGTGCTTCATTGCAACCCATCAGGTGAGGGTGATCTCTCAGGAGAGATCAACAGGGGGAAATGTTGAAATAAAATTGATATAACTATGCTGAATATAGCCAATTTGATATAACCACACTGAATATGTAAACTGCATGTGCTCACTAATCGAATCTGTGTATGTGTTAAAACTAATAATCATAATGAAACTGAACATATATAAACTGCATATGTTGATTAACTAAATATGCCTATATACTTTAAAACTAATGTCAAAGTGATGAACTAGTGTGTGTGTTCTGGGTTGTCTCTGGAAGGAGAGTTCCTGATCAAGCATCAGATAAGACTTGGGGTCTTCCTCCCCCTTTGTAAAGCAATAAAAATTGGGGATACCCTCCCACTTGAAAGACAATAAAAACAAGGTCTCACACACAGAGGGGCAGATTTCAGCAGGACATTGACAGGACAGGCTGCGGAGTCTGTCAGGCTGAGTCTCCCTCTGCAGAGGTTATACTTGATTTTATCCCAGTCTTATGTCTTTTCTTTAAATCTCTAGCTCGATCAACGGATTCGGGGTGACCGAGGTTTCGATCACAACAACTACAACAAAGTTTAAAAATAACACAAAATAGCTGCGGTCAAACACAGATAGTCGTATTCTTTTTTGATTCAAAGAAAAAAAAATATGACAATGGTGCTATGTGAGACCTTAAAAATGTTATATCACAGTAAATAGACAGTTAAAATCTCAAAATTATAAACATTTGCGTTAGAAACCACCGCTGTGCCCCGGTTCAGCCTCGGAGAGCCGCCTGCACGGGTGGTTTCAAATTAACCACAAGTGCTTTCATATTTGCTTTAACTACCTGTCTTTTTGGAGAAACTTTATCTAAAGATAAGAAAGTACACCGGTTCAAGCTTTTTAGAAAGCTTGGACACAATGTTACACAGCAAGCCACAGCAGATGCACTGCTCTGTCAGCTCCGGAATAGGCCTGTCTCTCCTAATCCCCTTCCTCGGCCGGCTGATCGATGCAGGTATCTCTTTCCTGTTTTCAACATGCTTTCCAGGTCCATCTCTTTTCCTCTTCCCCCCCCCCTCCACCTGGCAGAGCCCCAGTCTGGGCCGGTCCGGCTGTAAGTCACGGCCGGTTGTTATTTCCAGCGCTGACATCCCTCCGCTAGCAGTCTGACAGGCGGCCGGCTAAGTGCGTCGTTTGTGTGCTCTGGGCGTGCAGTGAACCTTGATAGGACCCTTCACAACTGACAGTCGGCCTAATCACGACTTAAGAGTACCATCCCGGCGCTTGAGTGTGTGTGTGTGTGTGTGTGTGTGTGTGTGTGTGTGTGTGTGTGTGTGTGTGTGTGTGTGTGTGTGTGTGTGTGTGTGTGTGTGTGTGATTGTGAGTCTGAAGGAAGAGAAAGTGAGAGTGATCTCTCTCTTTCTTGCAGGCCTTATTCCAAGGGCAAGTTTCGCAAGTAAGAGCCGTCGTACTTCAGCTCATCAATAGAGGGTCTGCATTGACATCACTTCCCCACTGGACCAGCCCCCTTACTCACACTGAGCGGCCAAAAACATCAGCAAAAATGGCTGTAACTAGTGGAGAAGACGGAATAACAGCCGATTATCGGCTTATATTAAAGGCAGTTGGACTTGACAGTGACCCGTACAGTTACCCCAAGAACCAGTGGTCCATGGACATTAATATTTGGCCACAAATCCAGTTTCCTGATATTTATATGTACTTAATAAAGTGTTGAAGTGCTTGGCTACCGAACTTGAGGAGAAGAGGGTCACCATCAACGCCATGCCTTTCAACACCCAGACCACCCTCCCACGGAAGACAACATTCATCCGAGAAGGGGGGAAACGGAGAACCAAGCCATCACCTCCACTCAAGCCCACTGGACACAGCCCGGGATTGGGAAATGCGGGTAGACCTCAGCCCGAGGCAGCGACCAATTTGCGCCCAGATTTGGTCCTCCGGTCCAAGTCCTGCCGTCGTGTCTTCATTGTTGAGCTGACTGTCCTGTGGGGGGATGCCATCGATGAAGCATTTGAAAGGAAAAGGCTGCGTTATGCCAACCTAGCAGCTGATGCAGCTGCTGCCGAGGCTTTGTAGCCAGTTCCACCACACGGCTCCTGAAGGAAGTTGGGATCAGGAAAGGCCCAGCGGAAGGCAATAAAAGAACTTGCCAAGGCGGCAGAAACGGAGCAGTCACTGGCTGTGGCGAGACACACATCCAGGTTTGATCAGCCTGTGGTGGGCCGACCTTGGCAGAGGGTGTATTGTGATAAGAGGCCGAAACTCCTGATAAAGTCAAGGCACACAACTGATGACGTGTAGCATTGGTGGCGCCCCGCGATCCTGTCCAAACTCCTCCCCACCGACATGTGTGCTAGGAGTTATTGTGCTGACATATTTAGCGATATTAACAGCTAGTCATATTAAGAATCCTAATACATGAAATGAAATACATGAAGCAAAGCTTGAAGGCATACAAAAGTCTTGACACTTGTTCCTACTTCAAGGCAGGATTTGTTGGCGAAATTAAAGTGATGAGGACACCGAACTTTATGATTTGAGCATTTAAAGTTAGCTACCCAAAAATCCAACATTACCTGGTACAAAATGGGAACCACAAATCCACGTTTCGGTGTCTGGAATCCAGTTGTTTCTGTGAATTGCAGCGATCCATTTGTCTCTCTTAGCTTATTTTTCGGCAGTCTGTAAAACGATAACTCCGAGTACAGTCGATCGCACAACAGCTCTTTCCCATTTTAGATGTTTTCCAGTTGCTCAAACTGAAAGTTTACGCTGCCACTCAGTCTTTCTGCCACTCAGTCTTTCTGCCACTCAGTCTTTCTGCCACTCAGTCTTTCTGTCACTCAGTCTTTCTGCCACTCAGTGGGCGTAACCTGCTGGGAAGTTGCATCTGTGACGTCATTACCTCTATACTTGTGTATCAGTCCACCGGTCACGTGTCCGGCCCCCCCCTTCCCTCGTTTGTTTCCACAAGGCCTCTCTCCCAACCTTAACAGATCTGTCCTCCGTAGATCTCTGTGATTAAGAGCTCCAAAGATGATTGACAGCTCTGCGTCACGGCGAGCCTCTGCGTTGGCGTCACAGCGGGTGATTTAAGAGTCGGGTAAAGACCCGCAGATCCCTCGCTCACGCCTTGATAAACCTCCCCAGCCCGGGTGAACCCTCGCCTGCGATCTTTGCCCCTTGAATGCTCCCAGCCTGCCTCTCATTAGTCGCTTCTACCATCCATCTCCATCTTTTTTTCCTTTTTTTTTCCACCTCACGCCTCGCGCGCTCCGAGCACCTCAGTCCTCCGACTGGATTTATGTACTGCTCATCACTGTCTCCCCCAGTTCTCTCGCTTCTTTCATCTCATTAGCTCGCTTATGTTCTGTAAACTCTGCAAAGTTTGGGCTGTTTGGTTTTGCAGAGAATCCAGAATCGCTCTGCAGCTCCATCTGATTTGTGTTTTTCTTTGTGTCCTGTGGGTGTGGAATGGTAATGAGCCACTGTTTTGGTCAACTCTTATCTCCGCAGATTCAGTTTTTAAAGGAAACTGCCGCCTTCTTTTTAGGAAGCTTTTGAAGCTTGTTAGTTCACAGGGAAATAAAGAAACTCTGCACTAAGAGCAGCCTCTTTCCACTGTTTTTGCAACGTACAGTAAGCAGCATGGAAAATCTCCAGCTTGTGTGTTTCATTTATTTATTTATTTATTTCCAAATGCAAGCTCACTCCATCTCTCACTCGCTCTCTGGAGCTTAAAGGTGTTTTTTTCTCAACACCCCTCCTTGGATCCTTTGAGTAAAAAGCCTTTACTTAATGCATTTTCTCCTCAAAGCTATGAATATTATTGATCCGTGGGTTTACAGCGACTCTCTCTCATCTATCTTCCTTTGACTCTTGGTTTGTCATCAGTCTTCCTTGGAATGTAGAAATTGATCAAGATCCTCAGGGCCCCGACAGAAACCATGGAGAACCTGCCTGGTCCCTATAACACTGAGGAAGAGGCATTCATGTGGGGGAATGCATATCTGATTTGATTTTGATTTGATGATTTTATTTCGAACATGCATGTTAAAAAAGAGCACAAAAAAGTAAAAAAAAAACAGAATACAAATATATATATATATATATATATATATATATATATATATATATATATATATATATATATATAATATATATATATATATATATATGTTCCAAACGGAGTAGGATTGAAGTAAACACTTAGACACTTACATGTAACAAGACGAGTTTCAATAGACTTACTTATAAAACACCCACACCTACTTTAATAACTGTTCAATACAGTGATATAATACTCAATTATGTGTATATATCAAAACAAATCCAAGCAAAACAAAAGAAAACAAAACAAACGCCCAGCATTTAGTTGTGCTACTATGTATGTATGTAATAATAGAAGTAATTATAATGCATATTATTACATTATCATTACTTTACTATAATACTACAATACAATAGAGAACAATAGACAGCAATGATATAACAATATACTTGAATAACTATATAAGAGTAGATATGCTATATATACTGGTTCATATATTTACCACCAATTATATACATAAACATTACTATAAATCTATATATTGACATATCTACATATAACTATAAATCAATATATATTAATAGAGGTATAGATACACAAATACTGTACGTATAATACAACTCAATATATCCATATACATAACAATATATATATATATATATATATATATATATATATATATATATATATATATATATATATACATATATATATATATATATATATACATATATATATATATATATATACATATGCATATAGGTAAAATAGAGCAGTTACCTATCCCACCACTAGAGGGCAGTACTCACTCATATATATACCTCAGTAATGTGTTTTTTTTTCTTACCCCCCTTTCACTCATATTTTAAATGCAAATTGAAAAAACAAACAAAGAACAGCAGCAAAATGAAACCCTCTCTCTCTCTCACCTAGATGTAGCTCTATGCAAATCAAGTCAACTTGATTTCTTCTTTCTTCACACATAAGCATTAATAACCTCTCCGGCGTCATTAATAACTTCTCTCGCGTCTGTTTCCCAGACAAGCACCTCACATTTTCTAAACTTTATCCGGACAGGCATCATGTCAATGTTTGTTGCTGGTACGGTCATATTTTATTGATGAACCGTGCACTCAAGCTGGCCACAGGGAATGCAATTGCAGAACAGATATGGAAATTCCAAACCTATCAATATTTCAGACCTTTTGTACCGGAGTGCCAGCCGAATCTCTAAGGCTATCCTTCATTTTTTTTTGTTCCTCGCGGATACGAAGATGAATAGGCAAAAAAGCAGGCCGAGCCTGATTGTCGGACCACCAGCGATACTCCGAGGTAAGTGATGTGCTCTCCTGCTGTCTGAGGACAAAGCTGAATTACAAATAATCAGGCGGACGCGTCATCAGACGGGAAGAAACAAGGTCAGAGCCATTACAAATTAACTGTTACTTTTTTGTGCAAGGCAAGCAACCAAAACGCAGGGCGGGGCTGGGGGGGGTAGGGCCTCCCCTTTAGTGAGGAAGAATGGCGAACACGTATATAGGTAATTGGCCAAGGTTACAAACCTTAATAAATCAAAGCCGAGCTTGCGCTTCAAACAAGGACACACCACTTCGCATCAGAGCAGATACATTATTTTCAGACACATTTTAGTTTCCAATGTCCTCCCAGCGAGCGAGTGTTCCCGCTGCCACCGGCCCCCTCACACGACCTCTCGTTGGACGCTTTATTGATCTGTCTCACACACAGGGGGATGAGGAGCCCTCAGTCCAGCCTCACCTTCATCACAGCTCTCACCCAGGCCTTTGTGAAACCAAGTTTGTATAGAGAAATCAGCTTTACTTGCTGTTATTCCAACCAAAGTTAGTGTCTGGACGTCCTCCGTGATGCTGAGGGGACGCAGTTTCCCACTACTCCTCTGTGACGTTTTAATAGAACAGAATAACTTCATTTAACTGGAAACATAAAGGCCTTTATGTCTTTTGTCTTTGTCTTGCAGGGGTGCTTTGTCTTTTAAATCAAGGAAACCTTTAAAGGAGCTTGAGGCAGGATTTATGAAAAAAATTCGTATACGTTTTAAGTTTTCTAGTAATAATGTCAGATGAAGCGTTCCAAACCAAAAAGAATGAGCCCTCTAGGATATCTCTCCGTTGCCTTGAACAGGCTGTGTGCTGCAAAATGTGCTGCAATTCGGTCCCGAATTTCCCGCGCTGTCCTGCGGATGTGACGTCACATGACGCTGCATGCATGTTCTCCCCGTTCTCCCGTGCCGGCTTCACTGTTGGCTGCAGTACCCCCAACGGCCGTCGTGGCGAAGGGTGGCGCTAGAGAGTCTCATTTCTTAAAAGGAGCCTCATGGTCCTTTAATATTCTTTATTAACAATCACATTACAAAGAAAAAGTTGTGTACCTGGCAGGATTAACAGCCGGTAAAAAAATGCTTGCTCTTCGATGGAAACCACCACATCATCTACCAACATGTCACTGGTTTGATTTAGTTTATGGACATTCTACATATGGAACTTTCAGTGGCAAGAATTCCTGGTGCGGGAGCCAGGACATTAAAAATATGGGACACATGCCATTGAAAAACTGAAAGAACTGAATATTGACTGAACATTTATCAATTTTTTTATTTTTTATTTTTTGGCTTTCTTGTCTTGCTTGTTTTGTCCTGTTGTTGTGTTATTGTTGTCTTGTTGGATCGCTACAGGGTGGGTGGCGGGACGGGTGATTTAAAGGTTTTTCCTATACAATTGCGTCCACGATTTAATTGTACGCATCAACAAAATAAAAAACAGTTGATCACAAAAAAAGTAAACCTTTAATATTCACATTGGCTCATGACACCCTTGAATAAACTTCCACCATGTGGTGATTCATTCCAGCTGCCTCCGAGTCCAGAGATGTGGACACTCAGGACGAGGTTGCCATGAGGCTGGTTTTATGAGTAAACAGTGAAGCTTAAAGCAGGATATCTGAGCGTAGTTTCATGTTGGAGTGTTTGAGGAAGGTTTCCCCGAGCAATTCCTCGCTCACGCGCTCGTATGACCTGTTGATGATGCAGTCCTGCCTGCGGGATTGTACACCAACGGTGTCCAGCGTTACGCCTTTGCCTTTCACATGTTCACACATTCCAGATTCCAGACTCCAGATTCCTTGAACTGTTTACTGATATTATACCGTCTTAAAAACAAGAAAATAAATCTGAAAATGCCTTCTGATCTTTCTCCGAGGATCTTCCAATTTGACTGTTTTTCATTTCATTTCATTACAATCTTTACTTCTTTTTTCCATCTGTTGACAAAGTGGAGATCCTCTGCTCATCCTTCGTCTTCAGGGTCTCCAAGGCAGGGCAAGGCAAGGCAAGGCAAGGCAAGGCAAGGCAAGACAAGACAAGACAAGACAAGACAAGGCAAGGCAAGGCAAGGCAAGGCAAGGCAGGGCAGGGAATGGCAGGGCAAGGCAAGGCAAGGCAAGGCAAGGCAAGGCAGGGCAGGGCAGGGCAAGGCAAGACAAGGCAAAGCAAGGCAAGGAAAGGCAGGGCAAGGCAAGACAAGGCAAGGCAAGGCAAGGCAGGGAATGGCAGGGCAAGACAAGACAAGACAAGGCAAGGTAAGGCAAGGCAAAGCAAGGCAAAGCAAGGCAAGGCAGGGCAAGGCAAGGAAAGGCAGGGAATGGCAAGGCAAGGCAAGGCAAGACAAGACAAGACAAGACAAGGCAAAGCAAGGCAAAGCAAAACAAAGCAAAGCAAAGCAAGGCAGGGCAAGGCAAGGAAAGGCAGGGAATGGCAAGGCAAGGCAGGACAATGCAGGGCAAGGCAAGACAAGACAAGACAAGACAAGACAAGGCAAAGCAAGGCAAGGCAAGGAAAGGCAGGACAAGGCAAGTTTATCTATATAGCACATTTCAAGTGCTTTACATAAAAATAATCTTTTTAAAATAATTAAACAAATGAAATGGCAGATATAAAGGTTGTAGTGCATTATGAAAGATTACTGAAATGCAGCAGTAAGTAAATGGTTTTCAACCTTGGCTTAAAGCGATTGAGAGTTTGAGCAGCCCTGATGCATTCTGGGAGTTTGTTCCACAGGTGAATGCCGCCTCAGCGTTTCTGGTTCTAGCTCTGGGTACAGGAAGTGGGCGTTGCCCCGACGACCTGAGGGGTTCTCCAAAGAGCTGCTTTTAAACGTTTGACGTCGACCCAAAGAGCAAATTAGCCGACAGAAACGTCCGCTGCAGCAGGAGTCTGCAGGTAAGACGTCTCACCTCACCTCACCTGCAGCCGCTTGTTCACAGCCAACTTTAACAGTGAGATTCTGAGGGGAATTAAACAAGAACAAGCTGTCCATGAAACTGTGAGATTAGTACGATCGATGAGTTTCATTTCTGCTCTTCCCCTCACATGGAGGATTCTGTGTTTGGGTCCCGGCGGAGTCGTACCGAGCCCGCTGACAGCAGACGCATCCACGCTGGATGGAACTCAGATGAAGCTAATCAGTCTGACTGCAGGCCCTCCTTCTTCCTTCCTCCTCCTCGAACCTCCCCAACCTCCGGGAACCTTTCCTCCCACCGAAGTGGGTCTCGGATGGAGGAAGTTTATTTCATTTCAGGTCGGGTTTCTCTGCCGGAGCGGTCGGGGGCTCGTATCTGAGCGGGGAGAGGTGGGCAGGTGCGTCTGGCTGTGCTGGTTTCCTGGTTACCTTTGCTACACCTCAGCTAATCATCCAACTCAGTGGTCGGTCCTCCCGGCAGGAGAACCCGATCCTCGGCCCCGTCCTCCTCCTTTCCCGCCACGGCCTCAATTACCGAGGAATTAAAGTCCCGTTTCCTGGATGGGATTCATGCGGGAGGTTTTTCTTAATTACAGCAGCTCTGCATGTGCTGCTAGGGACTGATTGCAAGGCGAGAGACTCCCCAACCCCTCCATCTACCCCCCATCTACCCCCACCAGGAAGATAGTTCTGGTGAAAACAGCAGCCAGATGCAGATTAGTTATTCAGATGATACAATGGTGCAGCTACAAGTGTCGCTACGCTCTTGTCCTCTCGCCTAAACGAGCCCGGAGAGAGAAGTCATTCTTTCTCTTTTTTTATGCAAAAACATTCTGCAGCAAAGATGTAGGAAGAAAGGAAAAAGTTTTGTTGTCGAGCTCTTTGTTTTTGCCAGTTTATTCAAGCCTTGGAGGAATTTTCCATCTTTATTTTCCATCACCTACGATTGTGCACGGCTCCATTCAGGCCCTCGGACGGCACGCCGGATGCAAATATTCCCTTCTTTAGACTGATCTTTAAAAAACTTCTGGTCATGTTCATGTGCTGTGCCTCGGGACAAAAGTCTGCAGAAGGAAGTTCAGATGCTTCACAGGGCTCATCTTCCGCCGTGTCATCGCGGCGAGCCGAGGACGGACTGTGACTCGACGCAAATGAGGGATTGAAAATGCAGTTTTGCTCCCCGCTTGTGGCCTCGGAGATGAAACCGATCAGTGGTGATGCTGTGATGCACCTATTGCTCACGTACAGGTCATAGGTCAGAAATAAGCAGCTAAAGCTGCTTATACGTTAATAATGAAAAACAACATTCTTCATCCGTCAGGTTTCATCTAGTGTTGTTTCTGTCAGCCTGTTTCAGTTTTAGTCTAGTCTTTGGGTCTTTGTATCATTTTAGTTTTTATTAGTTTTAGTCACGTTCATTCTCCTTTTAGTCGTGTCAAGTTTCAGTCGACTAAAAGTCTGAACATTTTAGTCTTATTTTAGTCAGAATTGTCCAGGACCATTTTAGTACGGAAGAGTATTAGGGCCAGGCAGGAGAAAAATAAAAATAATATTTTAGAGGAGGAAGATTTTTTTTTTTTTCATTATGCAATTCGAGAAAAAAAGTCGAAATGTCGAGAAAAAAGTCAAAATTTTGTGAATAAATTGAAATGTTGAGAAAAAAGGCAAAATTTCGACTTTATTCTTGAAATTGTATTTCAACATTGATCTCGACATTTCGACTTTTTTCTTGAAGTTGCACAATAAAAAAAAATCTTGCATGACTCCTGCATGGCTCTTCCACATTTTAGTCTCGTTTTAATCGAAGATTGTATTTATCCAAACCCATTTTACAATTTAAACAAGGTTATCTTATTATTATATTTATATTATTGTTACCTTATAGACTCAATAAATTCATTACAGATACAAAAGACTAATTTGAGTTTACAACATATTTATTTTTCCGCATTTCTCCCATCTTTTTCTTTTCCGACGATACATTGGGTTTTGTTTTCCACGTCTATGTAGGAAAGTGTATCCAAAGATGGTTCTCCTTCTTCTCCCCCCCAGAGCAGATCCCCACCCGGCCATCGGCCCCTTTCTCTATGGGACTTTGGTTTTAATTGACGTGAACCTCGTCTCGTTTTCCTCAGGTGATAATGGTTCGTTGACGACGATATTTAGTCATAATAGTCGTTGACGAAAGCAACTTTAGTTTCAACTTTCTCTGATTGATTTAAAGATCAGATTGTCAGATTGAAGCTTCGTCCCGAATCATGTCTTTTCTGCTATGAATGTTAGTTCAGCTCGACTGTTTACGGCCGAGCCACCGGGCCGACGGGTCTTTCCTGATGAAATGTTTCCACGCCACCTCCTCCAAACCTTTGTTTGCTTGTTTGCTTTCTGAGGATTCATTGGACCTGGACAAACATAACTCTCAGTATCGTCTCCTTGCATAAATCAGATTTATGATTCACCACCAAACATCACGCTCATGCACTCATGGCCGCTTCTCTTCAACGGCCTGTTGTTTGTACTTGCTGAAAATCTTTAGACGCCTTCTTGACAGAGTCTTGAACCCGTCAGTCTCCCGGGTGCAGCCGCTCATTAAAGTATGCAAACATCCATTTGCATATTTGGATACTGTATTTATTGAATCGTTGTTTAAGGTAAGTATCATTCACAAAGCCCTCGTTTTTGGCCTCATAGATCATATTCTGTAAGAGCAGCTGATCTCAGCCGTCCGGCCGTCTGTCACGGCGCCAGGTCACCAGTCGGGTTGGTGAACCCATTAGCAGAGAAAATGGCTTGTTTGGAGGAGCGCAGAGGTCTGGATATATTCAAATGTGGTTGTGTCAGTATGTACATACAGTAAGTGGTAGAATGTGACCGCCGTGAATCAAGTGGAAGAAAAGGTCTCGTTTCTTGACTCTGTAAACACACCGGCAGAACACAGACGCTGGCTGGAGTGTCGTGTATGCGGCGTTGCATACGTATAAGCCCAAGAGATGCGCTAGAATATAAAGATATATGAAATTAAGAAGATGATAACGTTTTTGTGTTGGTGCCGAAGCCCGTTTATATATCTCCAGTCCATGCTTGTACCGGTGGAAGCATCGTATCCCAAAAGGTTATGACGGAGAGAGACTTGGGAGCGTGAACTAGGATTGGTTTTTGATCAATATTGGTGGGAAGCCGCACTGAAGGTCATTCACAAGACTTCCATTTGTGCCCGTTTGACCTTGATATAGTTTAAAGTTGTATTTAGATGTCATTATTCAAAGACAAGGTTGGCAAGGATTTTCACAAATATGGTAGATGTTTGCGACAGATGTGCGGGCTCACCTTGCAATCTTACGTTATGTTTTTCTCTTGTCCAGCCCTGACAAATTTTTGGCAAGTTTACTTCGACACCATGTCCAAGGTATTGTCAAAAACTTTCGACGCCTCACCCAGGGCCGCCGCAAAGGGTGTGCGAACCGTGCGACCCGGGGCCTCGCGCTATGGGCCGTTTTTGGAAAAAAAAAAAAAAATGTTTTTTTTTTCCCTTATAAATATCAACAGTCACGTTCTATTACAGACCTAAATGTGTACTAGTCTGTGCATATCAATAAATATATGTGCAATGATGCGCGTGTCTGTTGTTCAATACAACTGATCAGACCAAGCGCAGACACAAGCTGCTCTGATCCAGACGGTGGAGTTGGAACAAACTGTCACACAATGTCGAGAGAACGAGACAGATTCAGGAAATTTCCATCAGGGGATGAAAAAAGAAAAAAAACTAAAGAAAATGGAAGAGTTTAATGCCTCTCTGAAAGGCTTGTTTGATAAATTTGTTACAAAAATCACCGATCCGACTGGGTCTCAAGCAGCTGCGTGGCCCCGCATCGAGGCAAGTCAAATGATGATGAGGCAGGGGAAGGTATCCAGTATTTTGCTAATTGGAGAGTTAAAATTGCACATATAGGCACCCGATCCGACCCGAAAAACCCAAAAATTTCGAGGGCCCCCCCCGGCCATTTCACATTTCACACAAGGCCTCGCAAATCTCCCAGACGGCTCTGGCCTAACCACACATTGGCATTTTTGGTCTTCCTGAGGAGTACATACCTGATACTCTACTAAAGAATTGGAAGTAATAGCTTTCACCACCATAACTGCTAAACGCCAACTCCTTCTTTTTTTTTTAGATTATTTTATTTTCAGCATTTTTCAAGGTATATACATGAACACACAAACACAAAACTTCAAAACCCTCCCCAACCCGCCCCAAAAAAAATAAAATAAATAAAAATAAAAGAGAGAGAGAAAACATAAATAACAAATAAATGAGAGAGGCTAGATAGACAACAGTAAGGGTTGACAGCAAAAAAGCTTATAAATCTACAACCCGTCCATCATAGAGGCTGACAATGTGTCCATATATGCCCAATAGGGTTGCCACATCTCTGTAAACGTTTGATAGTCTTTCCTGAGTGTATATGTAATTTTTTCAAGTGGAACACAGCTGTTCATTTCCGAAACCCATCTTCCTATAGAAAGATGGGAGTCTGACTTCCATGTGATGGCGATACACTTCCTGGCAACACACAAGGCCAGTGAGAGAAACTTCTTTTGAGCCTTTCTTAATTGAGCATCAATTTTTGTAGTATCTCCTAATAAGCATGTTTGAGGATCTAATGGGAGACGCACTCCTAGAAGTTTTGTCATGATGTCAGAAAAATCATGCCAGAATGTGTTTAGTTTTGTGCATAACCAAGTGCAGTGCAGGAATGAGCCCTCTTCTATCCCACATCTAAAACACAGGCTAGATATCTCAGGTTTATATTTATGCAATTTCAGTGGCGTAAGATAGGACTGATGGAGAAAGTTATAATAGGTCAGCCTGTATCTGGAGTTAATAGTGGCAGTTAGACTTTTTCGACACAATTCAGACCAGAGCCCTGTACCCATTGTCACACCCAAGTCCAACTCCCATTTCTGCCTTGATTTATGTAAACCTGGTTTTGGAGCATCCTCCATCAAGAGAGAGTACACTTTTGAGATGAGACGTGGTGCATTACCCTCATGAAGCAGTCCTTCCACATCATTGAGCATGGGTAAAGACATTTCAGATCCCAAAACAGATTTAAGAAATGATCTTAACTGTAAATAACAAAAAAAGTTTCTGCTGGACAGATCATACTTCCTCCTTAGGTCCTCAAAAGACATCAGGGATCCCTCCTCATAGCAGTCCTCCAAATGACGAATCCCCTTCTGGTGCCACATTTCCAGGGTCTTATTATCCACTGACATCGGTATGAGTTCATTCTGCTTCAATGGTGTTTTGGGTGAAAATATATTTTTTAGTCCAATATTTTTCCGGACTTCATGCCACATCTTGATGATATTAATCAGGACAGGGTTGTCAGTTCTTCTGGAAATAGTTTTAGGTGTCCATTTATAGATAAAGTCTGCAGGTATATTTTCTTTAAGAGCAAACATTCCAATTGAAACCCAAGGTGGGACATTATCCCTTTCAAAAAGAAAAGAAACGAGTCGCATCTGGGCAGCCAAATAATGTTTTTCAAAGTTAGGCAGTCGAAGACCCCCCAGTTTATAGTCCCATGTAAGTTTTTCTAGTGAGACCCTTGGAGTCTTACCATTCCATATGAATTGTCTAATATGTTTATTAAGGTTTTTAAAGAAACTGGTTGGCACTGGAGTCGGTAAAGACTGAAAGAGGTACTGTAGCCTCGGTAATATATTCATCTTAATGCAATTTATTCGGCCAATCAAAGTTATAGGTAAATGTATCCATTTCTGTAAATCCTCCATTATTCGACTAGCTAGTGGTAAGTAATTCAGCTTGTACACATTCTTAAGATTGTTATCTACCATAATTCCAAGGTATCTTATCCCACTTGGAGACCATTTAAACGGGACTCTTTGCTGATGTTCAGCATAGTCAAAGTTTGAGAGTGGGAGAATTTCACTTTTGTCGTAATTTACTTTATATCCAGAAACAGATCCAAATGTATGCAAAACAGTTTTTAATTTAGCAAGGGAATCAAATGGATTTGTTAAGTACAAAATTATATCATCTGCCATAAGGTTAATTTTATGTGTCGTTTGGCCCACTTTCATACCCTTTATCTCTGAGTCTTGTCTGATTGTCTCAGCCAGAGGTTCAACAGCTATAACAAAGAGCCCAGGGGATAAGGGACACCCTTGTCTGCTCGATCTACTCAAAGGGAAAGCTGTGGACATTTGTCCATTAGTGATTATTTTGGCTTGTGGTTTCCTATAAAGCGTTCTGACCCAATTAATAAAATAAGAGCCAAATCCGAATTTAGATAGAACCTTGAATAAATATGGCCACTCAAGCCTATCAAACGCTTTTTCAGCGTCCAGGGTAACAGCTATACTAGGTTCAGCATCCGAGGTTGCCATATGAATAATATTAAGTAACCTACACATGTTACTGGCAGAGGATCTCTTCTGGATAAAACCAACCTGATCTAGGTTTATCAATTTGGGTAAGAATTTACTCAACCTATTTGCTAAAGCTTTAGAAATCAATTTGTAATCCGCATTCAAGAGTGAAATTGGCCGAAAAGAGGAGCATTTTAAGGGGTCTTTGTTCTTTTTATGGATCACTGTAATTATAGCCATTGAAAAAGAATCAGGAAGGCTTTGTGTTTTAGATGCTAGGTTAATTACATCCATAAGAAGAGGTATAAGCAAGTCCTTAAACTCTTTGTAAAATTCGGGGGGGAACCCATCCTCCCCTGGTGATTTATTAGATTGAAGTGTAGATAGAGCATCTCCGATTTCTTTGGTGGTAAATGGTGACTCTAGAACCCGCTGGTCGTCCTGATTCAGTTTAGGCAACTCAATATTATTTAAGAATGTATCTATAGTGGTTAAATCTTCTGGTGATTCTGACTTATATAAATTAATATAAAACTTTTTGAAAGCTTCATTTATTTCTTTTGGGTTCTGTGTAATACAGCCACTTTCATCTTCAATTTGGTTAATTGTTTTTGAACTCTCCTCTTTCTTTAATTGCCAGGATAGGACTTTATGAGTCTTCTCTCCAAGCTCATAGTACCTTTGTCTTGTTCTCAAAATATTTTTCTCAGCCCTATAAGTGCATAATGTATTATACTTAAGTTTTTTATTGACCAATAAGCTGTATATCTTCTTATCCCTATGTTGTTGAAAGTCTTTTTCCAGCCTAAGAATTTCTTTCTCCAATTCCTCCATTTCTGCAACATGTGATTTTTTAAGCCCTTTTGTATATGAGATTATTTGTCCTCTTAAATAAGCTTTTAATGTGTCCCATAGTATGAAACTATTAGGGGAAGAAGGACAGTTTGTTTCACAAAATAGTTTGATATGATTCCTGATGAATTTACAAAAGTCACTGTTTTTAAGGAGGGTCGGATTCAGACGCCATCTGTACATGTTGGGCATTTTATCAGGCATTACTATGGATAGAGTGAGTGGAGAATGATCAGAGAGTATCCTCGGTAGATAATCAGACTCTAATGCTCTGTAAGTCACTTGTGTTGACAGTAAGAAAAGATCTATTCTAGTATGTGAGTTATGACGGTTTGAATAATAAGAATAGTCAATGGTTTGGGGGTGTATTTGCCTCCAAACATCTGTTAGATTTAAGTCTTTCATGAATGATAGAGTAGTTAAAGCTGACTTAGACATTGAAGTGGTAGTTGCTGATTTGTCCAAAATTGGGTCTAAACAGAAATTAAAATCTCCTCCTATGAGGATATGTTCACGACCCCCTGATACTTTAAGAAAAATGTCTTGAATAAAAGAAATGTCATCATAGTTAGGGGCGTAAAGGTTTAGTAAAGTCCATTGTTCCGAATAAATTAGACAATTTATTAAGATGTAGCGGCCTAATGGATCACTAATCGTTTCCTGAACAGTGATGGGAATGTTTTTATTTATTAAAATAGCAACTCCTCTCGCCTTAGAGTTAAAAGACGAAGAGAAGACTTGGCCTATCCATCCTTTTTTTAATTTATTGTGCTCTTGCGTGGTCAGATGGGTCTCCTGGATAAAGGCTATATCTGTTTTGATCTTTTTTAGATATGTTAACACCCTTTTCCTTTTGACAGGTCCATTGAGACCATTGACATTAAAACTGACAAATTTCAACACTTTATCCATGTGAAAAGTTTTAAGATTCGACAGTAATTTGTCTCGTAGCCTCTCAACAATAAGCCTAAAGAAAATGTCTCTCTTTCAGTGGAACCAAACAAAAAAGCAACAACAAAAAAACAAATAACATAAAAACCTCCCCGTTTCCTTAAGCACCGACCCCCTGAACACTCGGCACCATCCAAAATCCCCAACTGGGACCCCCGTTGAATGCTCCTTAAAACTATCATGCCTAACTGACACCTTATTGGGCCTGGAGCTCTTTTGTAGCCCATATAAACTTATAACACTCGTACATAAACAACCTTAAATGTAAACATTGTAACACCCGCTTTAACCAGAAGTAAATGAAAGTGCAATCTCAAAAATAATTGGATAAGCTCCCTTTTTATCTATAATGTCCAAAATAAATTGGAGGAAAAACGTGTAAAAAAAAAAAAAAAAAAAAGATTAAAAAAGCAAATAAAAATATAGAAAAAAATGGATATGGCGGGGATATCGTTGCACTTACATAAAAGTCACTATATAGTATGTAGAAAGGATATGCAGGAATCGTTTCTCCTCAGTATTAGAGGAGCTGAGGTGCTGCACCTGTAGTCACCAGCAGGGGGCAGGACTAGTCGCCTCCCGGGAAGCCTCGCAGAAAAGATGCCGCTGCTTCGGGTGATTTGAAGAACTTTTTCTCTCCATTGGGTAGGAAAACTCTCAAAATCGCTGGATGTAGGAGGGTGAATTGGAGCTTCTTTGCATGCAGCTCCTTCTTAACATGGTTGTATTCCTTTCTGCGCTTCACCAGGTTTGCGCTCAGATCTGGGAAAAACATCACTGCGTTTCCATTGAAAGTGATCGGCTCACCTTTTTCTCTGGATATTTTAGCGGCTATTCGGAGGATTTTATCCCGATCCTGGTACTTAAGTAGACGGATGAGAATGGGTCTGGGCCGTTTCTCTCCTGGCTGGCGGGACGTCGGGGACCGGTGCGCTCTTTCAATAATCAGTGGCTCGGTAAAGTGCTGTTCTCCCAGCACAGAGGGGATCCAATCTGTAAAAAACCGCACCAGATCCGTTCCCTCTACGCCCTCCTGTAGGTTGACAATGCGTACATTATTACGCCGGCTTTGATTTTCTAGTTGGTCCACTTTGTCCATGAGAAAATCCTTATCCTTCAATAAACGGAGGACATGAGAGTCCAACTCAGTCAGCTTGTCTTCAGCTGAGCTGATCCGCTCCTCCGCCTCCGTAATACGTGAGCCCATCCCGTCTATCAGCGTTTTCAACCCCGAAATAGAATGATTAATTTCGGCAGTTTTGGCGTCGAGCTTCTGGGAGAGTGCTTCGTTACCGCGTTTTATTTCTTGTAGTATGGCGTGGCTTCCTCCCACTTCACCTTGCACTTCTGCAGCCATGTTGTGCTCAATGCTCGATTCGCATGCAACAGCTTCCCGAGAAGAAAAGTGGTCGATAATTGAGCTTTGCATCTTATTTCGAGGTCTCAAGTCCATATTCCACCAGTTGGATAAAGTCCGAGGTACAGCGGGCGTTATTTATAACTTAAAATCGAGTTTTCTTTAAGAGCTCCGGAGCACGCGTCTTCCTAGCTCAGCAGCATCACCGGAAGAACGCCAACTCCTTCTTAACTGGAAATCCACGACGGCTCCTTCCAGGACACAGTGTATTAACGAGGTTATGTCCTTTTTAAAAGTAGAGAAAATTAGATACTCAAGAGGGGGAAACTTGAATAACAAATTCCGTTTATGAACTTTTTTGCGACAACGTAACCCCCCCCCCCCCCCCGTTCCCTTTTTATTTATTTATTTATTTATTTATTTATTTGTATTCATCCTTATGTTTATGTGCCCAGTTAATTATGTCATACAGACTATGTCTATTTCATTGTATTGTTTATCTAGTCTTGTTTTGTGTAATCGTTATTTGTTCCTAAAAGTATGTAAATTTAAATCCACTGGAGCATACAAACATGTTCACTGCTGTCACCGATGTGCCCTGGCATATGGAAGTCCCTTTGTTACTCTTGCATCAATAAAAATATGAAACAGAAAAATAAAACTGCAAACTTAAACTTTGCAATATTTACTAATATCAATATTTTTAAGTATTAAGTTTCAATTCAGAGCTCCAGTCACTCTGACTGATGCACATCGGGTCGTCTTCATCACCTGTTAAACTAAATTTAAACTGAAGCACGGCAGTGATGGTGTCATGGTATGGGCACATTGCCAGGGCAACTGGTGAAAGTATGCAGCCACGTACACAGACTCAAGTTCAGACCCGACCCCAGGTTTAATTATCTGACTCGTTCTGGTCGGTCACAACTGAAGGGTGGGCGGAGCTTATCACCGGAGAGGAGGAGCCAGCGGCTCGCCGCTACATCAAAGATGAGCGGTTCGTTGTATGTTGCTGTTTTTCCGTGTTTCTAAGCATAATGGCTTTACATGCGGCATAGACGAAACCCTGAACACGTAAACCTGTCTTCTAATCAGAAGTCGCAGGTGGCGCAGCAGGTAGTGCAGCCGTCTCACAGCAAGAAGGTCCTAGGTTCGATTCTGTGGGTGCTGAAGTGCGTGTTAGTTCCCCCATGACTTCAGTGCCCACACCCTGGGTGGGGTTGGTGAAAGGGCCTTTCTGTGTGGAGTTTGTATGTTCTCCCCGTGTTCCCTTGGGTAGCTAATGTGAGCTTCCCTCACAAAAACCTGCAACAGTCCTGGGCTATACATGCCCCCTCTGGCCAACCGGGGAACAGATGGGGTGGGGAGGATCCGGCCGGAATAACGTGATCCTTCCACGCGCTACGTCCGGCCGGAGAAACCCCACCCTGTCTGGTGGAAAGGAGCGGCCTGCTCACTCCTCAGGTTAAGAAGGAGACCTGAGCTCAGTGCAGGAACTCCTGGGGTTGGTAGAGGGAGCAATGCCCAGGGGCCTCATCTATAAAGCTTGCTTGCGCAGAAAAAGCGCCTGAAAGTTGCGGAAGCCACCATCTACGCAAATCCTCGGATCTAAAAAGAAAAAACTAACCGAAAAATCTGCGTATCTTTACGGCAACCCTGACCCTCCCGTAAGAATTTACTTAAGACACGGGGAACTGGCGACGCAGGCTGTGAGGTGGTGAAATGAAGTCAGATTCATGTCATACTCTTAATAATGTCAGCACATATCAGACTTATAATAAAATAGTGCTGATAACGGAGCAGGCGGCGGCGCGGGGGGGGGGGGGGGTTGGGGGGGGGGATGGGGTGCCGCTCCGAACCCACTACTCCACGCCGAAGAGGAAAAAAGAAAGTGATCTGAATAAAATAAGGAAAGTTGGACTATATAACAATTGCGTTCATAAGGATAAGTTTTTAAAAAAATAAAAATTAAAGAAATAGTCTCTTCTCCCCGTGTGTGTCTGCCTGTCATGCACGGGTACGTGCGCTCATGTTGTTTACTTTTAAGCCGGAATTATGGTTCTGCGTCACACCAACGCAGAGCCTACGCCAGGGTCCGGCGTAGGGTGCGCGTCGCCGCGTACCCTACGCCGTAGGCTCTGCGTTGGTACAACGCGGAACCATAAAACAGCCTAGAGCAGCTCTGAGGGGAGACGGGAGGGAGGAGGGGGAGCGGGGGCTGCCGGGCCGCCGTCCCGAGTGTCTTGATGATTTACTGAGCCTACCGTTAGTTTTTAAACTGTAAAAAGTGGGGGGGGACAAATACATCATTTTGAAAAGTGGGGGGGACATGTTCCCCCTGCCCCCAGTGGAAATTGCCTCGTGCGATCGTGGCACTAACGGGCAGCAACGACGTGCTGCCACTCACTCGCTTTATTTTATACTATTTATATACTTTTCCTACTTTTACTGTGACCACCAAATAATCTCGTTTCACTGTCCTCTCTCCACATCATCCACAACTTCTAGATCTCAGATCTCAGCGAAATTCAGTGGCACGGTGGCTCGACACGTTCATTCATTCTGACGCATTCATCCGGATTCATCTCTAACAGGCTGCAGGAAGCCACTGCGCATGCTCAGTAGGCTCATCCATATGGATTTATGGGCGTGTTGAGGGCGGGATATGGGGCGGAGTCAGCTGCGCAGCTTTCCAGGTGGACTGTGATTCATAAAAGGAACATTGCGTGGAAGTCTGCGTGCACGCGGTTTTATAGATCCGGATTTTTTTTTGCGCCCGGCATTTTCGGCTTTTGAGCGTACGTGCACTTTTAGTATGACTCCTACGCAGTCAATTTTAAATGAGGCCCCAGGACTGTTAGGTAGGAGCACTGGGTGATAAAATGGGTAAAAAATCTGGGATAAAAACTTTTAAAAAAAGAAAAGAAGTCGCTTGAGAAGAAGAAAGGCTAAAACCCAGATCTGTTAAGTTTCCAAACTTCTTTTTATAAAGCTGTTGTACAAAGTACAACATGAATGTTTCGTTCCCAACCTGCTCTACGAAATGAGCTCCCTGTAACTCACGTGTCTGAATTAACTTCTGTAAATTAAATCAGTTAACTTTTGTTCTTTAATGAATATGCAAAAATAAACACGTTTATAAGTGGAAAGTATAGAGGAAAATATTATTGTGTTGTAATTAAATCCACAAGTTACAGTAGTTAAAGGGTTTGAATAAACAAGCGACATTTCCATTTTAAGCCAAGCGATGTGTTTGTTCTTTAATTTAAACTTTGACGATATAATTGACATATGAATATAAAAAATACTGAACATATGCTGTTTTGTTTTTAACTTGTTTTTATATCCTCCATCATATTTTAAGAATCTAAAACCCTCCACTGAAGTGAGTTGTTTCGAGCATCAGATTCATAATGTGTTTTTCTACTAAATATAGACAGAGAATGAATAATATGTTGGAACGAGGCGTTCACTGAACTCACACTTGATGGTCCGGGTCCTTATTTTGGAGGAAAGGAAATTACAGAGCCTGTTGCCCCGGTCCACATCTCAATGCAGCTTTTTGCCAAAGAGGTTGGAATAATTGCTCTTTGTCTCTGCACCTGTGTTCGGCAGAAAAACCAGAAACCCTCCTTGAATTTCAATGAAAAAGACGTTGAGGGGCCACTTCTGGGATCCGAACAGGGAAGGACTGGAGAGTCTGGGATGAGCAGCGACGGCACGGCACTCGGGGCGTCAAGTGGGGACACATCTTATGTTATTTTTACAGTTTGTGTGTGAAAGCAGAACAGGGCGATGACGCATTCATGCTCATTTTTCCGGCTCTTTCAGTGTTCGCTGTACGTCATATTTGAATGGTCAGTATAAAAGCAAGCGCTCAGTTTTGTCCTTTTGTTGATGCAAGTATCCTCTGAGAGCTCCTAATGAGCTGAAGAGCCCAAAAAAGAGAAGCAACGAGAGCAGGAAGGAGGGCAGGTGAGAAGAGAGGAGGAAAGGCTGGACAATGACAATAACCCTTTCCTAACCGGAATATTAGCAATAACATGCATGGCCATGTAAACACCAATAACCCCTTTGAAAAACCGGAATTTGCTTGTTCAGGTTTTTAAAAACCCGAATATGACCCCTGGGTTACTCCTTTTCTAACCCGAATATTCAGTCATGTAAACACCTAACGGGATTTCCCCATCAAAAGGAACAGGAATTTGTTTTCTGTGCATGTTCTTTTCACAAGGAATCTTGGTCTTTTGAGTCCAGGAAGTTCTTATAAACACGGAGAAACGCAAGACCAGGAGGAGACTAATCACTTCATAAATGTAATGAAAGATATGAACATTTTGGCATTTGTAGACGGTAGAAAGTACCGGGATAGAGAGATTTAGAAATAGGTGAGCGAAAAGTTGCGCGAAGCAGGATTCGCCCCCCCTTCATCTGATTGGTTCAGACAGAAAAAACGTTGCGCCTCAAGCTCCACAATACGGTTTGACGTACATACACGAAAATCGGTACACACCTCTATCATGTCGCAACTTAAAGAAAAGTCTGTTGGCGCCATGGCCGAAACCGAACAGGAAGTCGGCCATTTTGAATTAATCGTGTAATTTTGCCGCAATTTATGCCAACATGCACCCAGGTGTGTTATACATCAAAGTGTGCAATCCTGCGACGATGGGCATTACTTTTCTCAGTGAAAAGCGTTACCGCGGCGACGATAGACGCCAAAAAGCGCCCCCTTCATCTGGTTGGTCCATATTTGTAGTTCCTACTTTCTGCCATAACTTTTGAATGGTTTGACATAAAGACTCGTGTGTGGTGTCATCGGACTCAGTATTGAGTCCTTGACTTTCATTGGCATGAATTAGCCCCGCCCCTTCTTCTGATTGGTCGATATGATATAGTTCCTACTTTCTGCAATAACTTTTGAATGGTTTGATATAGAGAGTCGTGGGTGGTGTCATCCGCTAAATGTCCAGGCCTGAAGAATCTACATCAAGTCATACAAGCTTCCACTGCAGCCTGAACGTGCACAAAGGTGCGAGGGCCCGTTCATCGCTGCTTGCAGCTTTAATTGTTGTTTTGGATTTGGATAGAGGAAGAAGAAGCGGAAATGACGGGAATTGCGTCATGACGTTCTCCGTGCGTCACTGGTTTGATGGAGATATCCCAAATGATCAATCACCATATATATAGGCATAACCCTGTTTGCTCACATTATAAACAGATTATTACTTCATCCTACACCCTTTCAAACAGGAAATATTTATTTACATATAGTTTTGTCTCTTTAATTTGCTTTGTTTTGCTTATGGTTTTCTTTGTTGTTCTTTGTTTTTTTTTGTTTTTTTTTCGGTATATACATTTTATGCATTCTGATTATTTTGTTTTTGTTTTAACCTGTTTGAATAAATAAATAAATGAAAATGAAAATGAAAATGAAATGAAATTATTCTGAATGTTTCAGTAACCGGAATTTTGACCTTAACCCGAATTTTGACTGAATGTAAACGTAGTCAGTGTGAGCAAACATGGGCTGACAAGACACAGCAGGGAGCAATCAGGGAAAGCAAAAGGCAGACGAAGGAAGGCCAGAAACACAGAACAGATCAATAAAAACGCTTATAGCAGAAGTCATAAGCATGAAAAAAAGCCTTCTTTTTTTAGATTAAGTAAGTTATTTTAAAGGAGCTGATCAGTCCGGGCCTGCAGAGCCGCAGAGATGGCCTATTTTCTCTTAATGAAAAACCACATGCGGCCCATCCACCGCCAGACAAATGTTCCGCGGCCGACTTCCCCATCGGATTGCTGCTGCCGTATCAATAGTGAGGTGGGTTTCATAAATCAGCAGAGACAAGGCTTTTCTCTTCTCCGATTCTCCCAGAGGTCGGATCCACAGTGGCGTTGATGGTGGCGTGAGGAATCAGCAGCATCGTCATTTGGAGAAAAATAAAGCAGAAAGGAAATCAAATGATGAAGCATGCTGAGATATTAAACACATTGTTTAGTTTATGTAATGTTAAAGTTATTTGCTCATGTCTGTTTTTTGTTGTGGTCACTTTAAGAAACTCAGGGACTAATTAAAAGGAGTGTCATGTGACTAGAAACCAGGTAGAAAACAGTTACATCTGTTTACATTTTATCCCTTTGATAGCATTGTGGTTATGTATCAATTTGTTTTGTTATCATTTACAATTGCAGATCATTATTTTTGACATGTATTGAAGTTTGATGCTAAAATTTACTAAATAATTACGTTATTGTTACTGGCCACTGCAAGTCCATGTGGGCGTCATAACTAGTAGGAAATTAGCAGAAATTGTTAACATGTAGGGGTATTGGAATCTAGTCATAACAGGAGGAGGGCGTGGAGTTTGGACATTAAGGAGGATATAGAAGAAGCTGAGTGGATGACAGCTTGTTTAAGAGCTCAAACGCAAACTATCAATACTCGTATGAAACTACTGCAGCACAAATGGCTGATGAGGACATACGTGACCCCTGAAAAACTCAATAAATGGTCCCCTGACATTCCAGATACTTGTGTGAAATGTATGACTGAGAAAGGTACTTTGATCCATTGTGTATGGGAATGCCCCAAGTTAGTAGCTTTCTGGAAGACGGTTGTCCATATTCTGAGCAGAATCACAGGTATCCAGGTACCCTGTTCAGCAAAACTTTGCATATTAGGTATATATCCAGACAATTTATCTTTCAACTCTAAGTGCAAGACTCTGATCAACTTTGGCCTCCTGCAGGTCAGAAGGAGGATTGCTTTTTCCTGGAGAGAGACTGAGGTTTCATATACACCAGGGATATTCAATGCGGCCCGCCAGGAGCTTTTATGTGGCCCCTGGTCATATTTCAAAAAAGGGGGTGTTTGTTGAAATTTTTTTTTTTTTTTTTTTTTTTTATAATAATTTTATAACTGGCTACTATGGACTAAAATGGTTGTGCTCAATGCTTAATATAATATTCAAATAAGGAAATCTTGGTGGAAAGTGGTGCTTTGTCATTATGGCGTGTTTTATTAAAAGTAGGTCAATATCAATTTCATTAAGTTTGCACAATGCATGGTTTCAAAATGAACTTGCATTCAAAATAATATTTCTTTATCTGAATATTATATTTAACATTCACAATTACTAAATCTGGAGACAATTATTACATAATTCATATGTAAACTAGATATATTAAAATGTATAATACAAATGTATTATATTTACATAAGTCTTCGTCTTTGAGTGCAAAATACATTTTGAAAACCCCCACATTTTCAAATTGTGCGGCCCTCTCCATACAGTCCTTTTGCAGATGTGGCCCCCGGCCGAATCTAGTTGAATACCCCTGATCTACACAGTCTTGGATTAGAGAGATGGCAATGTGTATTACGTTGGAAAAGCTGACTTATGTGATTAGAGGTAAAGCACAAGAATTCGAAGAAATATGGACACATTTAATGGACTTTCTCAAGCAACAATAGAATATTTATGTCTGTAAAACAAGTGTGACAATCTTAGTTTGTTTGTGAGGCTATTGAGTGTGACATTTTTTCTTTTATTTATTTATTTTCCATTTAATTTTTTTTTTTTTGTTAATCTTTTTCTGTCTTGTTTTATTTTTGTCTGTATGGACACAGCAGGACATGCTTGCATTTTGTTGGACAATTAATATGATACTTGCTGATTGCTTTGTTTTTTTTTACATTTATATTGAAATTTAATAAAAATATTGTTAAAAAAAAACAGTTAAACACAGTTAAAAAACAGGTAAAAGAAAACGTGGATTAATTCATGTTGATTCATGTTGATTAATTCAAGTTGGTACATATGGATATTTTGTGGATATTTTGTAGCCTATGTTAAAAAAAAGTCCATTATTGATTTATATTTTTGCATTTCTGTCCTAGTTTTACCTTTCCTCGCAACGTCAATAAACCTGCGGACAAAGAGACAAATGCCTTCATGTCTTGATGTCAGGAAGGAGTTTATCTGACTCTAATTATGCACAGCATAATTAGCATTATGCACAAGTGTAACGGAGACAGCACACACATTGTATGTATGTGAACAAGCGTCGCAGGTAAGTGAGAGGCATAAATCACATCCCTCTGAAAAATGTGCCTGTAAACACCAGGAACTGACTTTATTTATTTACTCGGGGGAAAAAGAAGATGAATCAGTTTATTTCAAATGAGTTTTGAGCCATTTTCAGGCGCTCATATTTTTCTCATTGTCCCTCAGCATTACAGTTTTTATGCTCTGCAGTTTATAGTCGTCTCACTTCTTCCACAAGGCGCCTTTCGTAACACAGTGAAAGCAGTCGGACAGAATGTGCTCTTAATACCGTTGTTTATTAAAGCCGCAGAGCCAGATGTGTCCATTTATCATATTCAGTTTCACGTCTTTCTCAGGGGTGTTAGTTAAGCTCAACATCTCAGTTCTGGCTGTAATCATATTACCTGCAAAATGCTGTTGGTAACACAACAATCTGCAGGAAAAAGAAAAGTCAGGCAATCACTGTCCCGCCTCACGTCGCCGTGTCGGCCGTGATCTGATCTGATGCCGTGCTCGGCTTAAGTGTGGGCTCAGCGGGACGCGGTGGAAGGACGGTTGTCTGGCGGCGCGATACCTGCAGCTCTTCATCTAGCGGCGCTCCATGGCTGCTCATTCTGGTTACTTCACTCTCTGCAATGCATCACCAAACAAAGTCATATTTCACAACTTAATCCCTTCATATCACAGTGAGACGTGCATGTTTACTCATAACTAAGACATTTGGACCAAGATTGCAATTTCCAGGTTGAGCCTTGCCTTTTAAAATCCCCCAATCTAATATCTAATCAATAAATTAATGATTTTATTTATATGGAACAGACTGAGTGTGGATCTGCAGCAATGTCCAGTATCAACCAGTTTAAAAACCACAGGTGTCAAGTAACGAAGTACAAATACTTCGTTACCTTACTTAAGTAGAAATTTTGGTTATCTATACTTCACTGGAGTAATTATTTTTCAGACGGCTTTTTACTTTTACTCCTTACATTTTAAAAACAGCCTCGTTACTCTATTTCATTTCGGCCTTTAAAAAAAAACTATCCAGTTAAATTGCTCCATCCGGATAGAGTGAATTTGGTTGTGGTTGTTTCAGATGTTCTTGTCCAGTTTTGTTCTTACATCCGTTCCCTCAGATTCCTGCAACTAAACTTGGATGTACATTCCAATAAAGGTTAGGATAAATGATAACATGCCTCTGAAGTTTGACTTTTTGCACCATTACAATACTTATAGGCAACTAGTCATCATATCTCCTGCTCTCTGAAACACATGTTAATGCTCAATAGTACACATATATGGTTCTTTAATATATCTGCATTATACTAAGATGCATTCATTTTCAATGGCTTTTGTCCTTAATGGCTTTTTTCCCCCTTACATTACTTTTACTTTTATACTTTAAAGGGGACCTATTATGAAAAACACGTTTTTTCTTGTTTTAACATATATAAAGTGGTCTCCCCTCACCCTGCCAGCAGAGGGAAGATAAAATACCATGGAATTCTGCAGGGTCTGCTCCCCCACCTTACAGAGTCCCCCAGTGTCACGTGACCTTTTTTTGAGCCATTCTGAATCTGCGCCTATGGTGACGTCACCATAGGCGCTCATTTCCATAGGTTCAGCCTCCGCTGCTGAAACCACGCCCACAACCAGCTCTGTCCGCCCGCTCGAGCGTCCGCCATTGTTTAGAAGCGGTGGCTGTTTGAACAGCGAGGGAGAGTAGAAATGCGGTTTTGCATCGACATTTACCCTCATAAAAGGATCAGTTCCCACAGCACGGACCCGGCAACTGCACACGAGTCAGCGGTAAGTTCTGTTTTTTTTATGTCATTTATATTTGTATGATCTTTGCATGGGCTAAGTATTTAGCTCAGCTCCGGAGCCCCGGCGCCGCATACGGAGCTGCGGGGGCTGCTCACGGACCGGACCGTCGAGGAGCCCCGGGCCCGGAGCTCCGAACCCGGAGGTCCGAACCCGCCGGCTCCGGGGGAACCGGCTCCGGCGGGCTGGCTCCCCCGGGCTCGGGGCTCTATTAGTACCGTAATACATTTTTCTTCTGTGGTTTCAGATCTTTCAAGCACCTGGAGCTGTTCACATTCAGAAGACGTGCGGTCCTTCCTTGAGCCAGCAATAGTGCATACATTTTATTTATATATTTTAACAATAAAGTTGCCATTTGTGAAAATTCAGTGTTGTGATTTCTTTACAGTTACAGGATTCATTTGTCTTGTAACATAAGAAGTGAAATGATGAGGAATTGGAGTAAATAACCGTGGTGTACCTGTTTAGAATTAAATTCAATCTTCCTGTGTGAATTAGTGTGAAGACGAGGTGACTAAAGGCTGATTTATGGTTCCGCGTTACACCAACGCAGAGCCTACGGCGTAGGGTACGCAGAACCGTGGACACGCTTTGCTACGCAGCAGCTGCACTTCTCCCCGGAGCGACGCTTTGTTCCCTCCCCTGCTACACGTCATTCAAGCAGCCAATCAGCACAGAGCCTCATTATCATACCCCCCCCTTCCCTTAGAATGGAGCACAGAAAAAGGGGTTAGAAGCGGTAAAACTAGTGACAGGGCCCACAGGCTGAATTTCTGATTTATGTAGAAAAAACAAGCTTTAGATTGTTTTAAAGACATTCAAGGCCTGTTTAAAATATACATTAAATGCCATAATATGTCCCCTTTAAGTAGTTTTGAAACCAGTACTTTTACACTTTTACTTGAGTAAAAAACTTGAATTGATACTTCAACTTCTACAGGAGTATTTTTAAACTCTAGTATCTATACTTCTACCTGAGTAATGAATGTGAATACTGAAGACACCTCTGTTAAAAACAAATCTAACATGATTTCTACAAGATACAGGGAGGAGGGGGCTCGAGGGGGCGACTGTAGCGCCACAGATGCAGGTTGGAGGATAAACTTTCCACCTCTTTATCTGCATCCTGCTGCATTTTCCACCCTTGAAGTAGGTAAAGTTTTAACACCAGTTTGAAAAGAGACCCTTTGCAGAGGAATGAGGCAGAGGGGTCAGGTCCCACTTCACCCTCCAAAACCCACGGCTATGAAGTCTTATATGAAGTATTATATGAATCAGTCCCTTCATGCCGTGATGACCTCTGACCTGCTCAGCTGTGACTAAGTCTTACAAGGTAAAAAAACAACAACTTTTAAGTCTGGTTGTTTATCTCGAGCGCTGCTTCTCTTGGTTGTTTTATCTGATTCGGCCTCCAGAGAGTCACCTTGACCTCCAGCAAGGTGAGCGTTCAGACTGCTCAGCTACCGCTGTGTTTGAGCATCACTGACTTTTATTCCCTCCTTACAAAATCCAAATATTTTCCAGATATTAAATAAGGTCCGTTGTAAACGTGTCAGAGCTGTTTTTCATCTGCTTAAAAATACTGAAATTCAAGGACTTAGTTGATTACATTACAATAGAAACCATGTACAAAGCCAGAAACAAACTTCTACCTCCACATGTCCAGAATCTGTTTCAAATGAAGGACACCAGATACAACATGAGAGGAACTTTATTATTTGAAAAACCGAAGACCCGAACCGATGTAAAAGATCACTGTGTATCTGTCAAAGGGGTGAACATTTGGAACTACTACTTACTACGCCTTGTGTTCCTTCTGGCAGGGGGACTGCCAATGGAAATTAGCCTTTTGGCTACAATTGGGTGCATTTACATTTTTAAAATGTCCATTAATGTACATTGTCCCTCTATAACAAATAAATGAGAAAAAAAAAAGAAAAAAAGAACTGTCCTGTAAATATCACATCATGTTGGACACTATTCAGCCTTAAAAGACTTTATAAAAATTACGTCATTTCTCGTTATGGTACAGAAAATTAAGTTTGCCAACTTCTGTACTGTTATATTTTGGGTTTTGCGCAATGCACTACTTTTTTTTGGCTATGATGAGAAATTTAAGTTTATCTTTGGGGATTTTGAGCTATGCGCTATTTTTTATTTTTGCTATGATGGTAAATTGAAGTTAATTTTCGGTTTTGAGTCATGTGTTATTTATTTTTGCTATGATGGGAAATTTAAGTTATTTTGGGGTTTTGAGTTCTGTGTCTTTCTCAATTTTCCAAAGATAGGATATTTGAGTTTTACTGATAATTCATTTCAAAGTCTTGAGCTTTGCTCTTTTGTATTTTCTGTAACCAATGAAGGTACCAGTAAAAGGGGGAGGTATATATAAGCCTTGCTTCTACCTACACCCTTTCGGTCACAAATGTAAACATTCATTCATTCATTCATTCATTCATTCATTCATTCATTCATTCATTCATTCATTCATTCATTCATTCATTCATTCATTCATTCACATGGTGGGATCTGCACATCAGTGTAATTACATCTTTAATGCTTATTTTTGGCCCTGATTCATACTGGTTCCTCTTTGCAGCCTAATATTTCCTGATAGCTTCTTCCTAGCGCTTTAGGCAGAATTAAACCTGTTGGCCGGCTTCCTCTGAGCCTGAGATTAGATGTTAGAGTCCTGTTCTGCTGACGGAGGGGAGTACATGTGTGGCAGAGACGTCCCTGCAGCCACGGGAGGGAGGACACGGCCGTCTGGGCCCAAAGAGAAGCGCCGCTGATAAATACTCCCGTAGGAGTTAAGACCAGATGATTCAGAGGGATTAGTTTTGCATGAATCCGTGTGTCCGTCTTAAAGGCCCCCCCCCTGCTTACTCAGCCAAACACACTTCCGCCCAGCGGCCCAACTTTATTTTGCAGGTACCTTTTGTTTGGGTATCACCTCTGGGCCGGTGGTGAGACGATAATCAGAGAACTGCAGTGATAAAAGTTGGTGCACAGTTTAATTAATGTTTGATTTAAATATTGTTGGTGGCACAGAGAATCCCTCGGGTGCCCCCCACATTCCTAGGTCAATAATACTATAAAAAGTGCCTTTGCTGTTCACATAAAACTCAACTTATCATCATAAGCATATCAGAAATGAAACCATCCACGACTCTCTATGTCAAACCATTCAAAAGTTATGGCAGAAAATAGGAACTATGAAATATCGACCAATCAAAAGAAGGGGCAGAGCCAATTTACACCAGTGAAGGTTAAGGACTCTAAACTGAGTCCGATGACACCACCCATGACTCTTTATATCACACCATTCAAAAGTTATGGCAGAAAGTAGGAACTATCAAATATGGACCAACCAGATGAAGGGGGGGCGCTTTTTGGTGTCTATCGTTGCCACGGTAACGCTTTTGACTGAGAAAAGTAATGCCCATCGTCGCAGGATCTAGACGCACATTTTGATGTATAACACACCTGGGTGCACGTTACGGTTCGGTCGAAGGAACGGCCGAAGAAATGGCATAAATTGCACCAAAATTACACGATTAATTCATAATGGCCGACTTCCTGTTCAGTTTCGGCCATGGCACCAAGAGACTTTTCTTTAAGTTGCGACATGATACAGGTGTGTACCGATTTTCGTGCATGTATGTCAAACCGTATTGTGGGGCTTGAGGCACAAAGTTTTCTAGGGGGCGCTGTTGAGCCATTAGGCCACACCCATTAATGCAAACCATTAAATATCACATTTTTCGCCAGGCCTGGCTTGCGTGCAAAATTTGGTGACTTTTGGGGCACGTTTAGGGGGATAAAGGCCCTCATTTCATTGGAAGAAAAAAAAAAAAAAAGGAAAAGGAAAAGGTATCCTACAGATACAATAGGGCCTTCGCACTGTCAGTGCTCGGGCTCTAATAAAATGTACACATGTAGAGTTAATCCATGGGTTTGGTGGTAAACTCTCAAGTGCCAAAAATCGCCTGTGGAGGCTCAGGACGCATCGCTGCTTGATAAAGTCTGCAGTGGGCGGGGCTAAAGCTGCGCTGCAGAACTGGAGTAAACAAAGTGCATAATAGTCTACATATATCTATATAAAGCTGCACATCTTCAGTTTCCTCTTTCACCATGGATCACACTTTGGGAAGCCTTCCTTATATTTCAGCATTATTTCCGCGTAGATAAGAGTGAGTTTGATGCTCCTTAACCAGGTTGGTCCTGGATCAACACCAACCATCATCGTTGGTCCCGGTGAAGCTGCAGTCTGTCTGCGGTGAACACTGACACACCGGGTCGGAGCGGGTTTGGTCATAATGTTTAAACTGTGTTTTGTGATTAATAAGCATGGTTTTTAGTTATTTTGCGTTGGATCGATGTAGCAAATGAAATTGTTCGGACCATCCAGCTCCTCAACCATCAGTTACGTGTTTCACATGAGCAGTTTAGGTAAAAACATTTAGTTCAGGTAAAAACGGCAGTCAAATCAGCAAAAATGTCAGTTTGCTGGATGAAATATATGAATTCCTGCTAAAATAAGTTTGTTAGTGCACAGCTCTGCTCATGTGTGTGTAGCCGGTCTATGTCACTCTGCGTTGTGTCTGGGTGAAGAATGCGGCGCCAAACTGGTCTGCTAGGCGGGTTTTTTATTTCTGTGCCACAAGATAAAAAAACAGTACAGCACGCGTTTCAATCAGTCTCTCTGAGGAACACATCTCTTCAGAAAGGCAAAAAGCCGTCTCATATTTATAAATTTAAATGACACAAAATACATCCCATTAAAATAGTCACAGAGCCCACCAGCAGCAATTTTTAGTTTTTTTTGTTAACTCAAACATAGTACAAACATCAATAAGAAAACACATACCTGTGCAACAGGATAAAAAAACAGTACAGCACGCGTTTCAATCAGTCTCTCTGACGAACACCCTTAAGAGAGAGCCACAAAAGGCTGGATGAGAATCGATCTGAAACGGCGGCTAGTCTCGCTTAAACCACCGATTTCACCAGCAATACTCAGCAGTGCTATACAAAGTAAAACACGCACACCTACGTGAAAAACACGCTACAATAATATAATACAGCATAACAAAACACATAGCACAGGTTTATATATCTTTAACATCCTCTTTTATCAACTTTTTTTACCAGACCACACATGTCTTACCTCTCTTCAGAAAGGCAAAAATCCGTCTGAAGAAAAGTGCGCGAAAAAGCAGTAAGTGACCTCGCATCACAACAAAACAAAGGAAATTAACAAAATAAAAGCTTCCTTACCAAAATAAAATTGACTTTTGGTGAAAATTAACTAACTTATTTATACATCGGTTACATGTGCATGTGAATGAGTGTACGTTTGTGTGTACATGAAAGTACAATCTGTATTGAGGCTTCTCGCTTCGGGAATCCCTGTCTGTTATTGGACGCTGCTCAGCGTCGTAGCTGCTCATTTGCATAAAGTTGAGATTTTTTTCGACTTAAAATTGACGCTCTGGACGCATCCAACGCCTCCGACACCTCCAACGCCTCCGACGCGTCGCACAGCGCACTTTCATAGACAATGAATGGCAGCCGAACCCCTATGTGCCTGTGGCGCTTTCAGTGTGAATCCAGGGTAAGATGTGGTTTTTCAAAACAAAACTATAAAAATATGACTTTAAATAACAGAGTAGGTAAAGTGTTTATCATTACTTTATGACTAAATAAATATCAGCTCTATAAATAAGTATTGTGACATGAAAACGAACAGCGTCACGCCTGCAGTCGATGGCATTTAGCATGTGGATAAACTCTTTTGACTGTACATGGCAGCTGACCTTTCAGTGGCGTGAAACATTCCCCCCCACGGGCTACAGACACCTACAGGCCTGCAGCTGAAAGCACTTTACAAACATTTGGACGTCACAAACACAAACAGCTTCCAGGGGACGACAGGAACTCCTTGTTGGGAAGTCGTTTTTCGTTTCATGGCGCCGATGCCATGATTATGCAGCTTAAAATGAAGTTCCACTTGCACTCTTTTGAAATATTGACATAAACTGTAAATTCAAATTGTTTGATAGAATTGTTTAAACCTTGTCCTGAATTCAGCCCTGGTTTTGCATGCTGTGTCCTCCAGCTCTAAACCTTCTCTAAACCAGACTGAGGGGAAAGAAGTTGACTTTATGTACTGCGACGCTTTGAGAAAGTCAACCTATTAAACTTTTGCTGACATATCCAGTACTGGAGTTGAGGGGGGATGAGGGGGGATGGCATCCCCCCTGAAATAAAAACGGTCAAAATCATCCCCCCTGTAAAACTGAACAATGAATGTGGTTTTACTGCTATTTCAACATTTAGAGTCATCACAAGAAAAATAACACCAGAAAAAATACTTATTTGACAATTTTCACCTGTTTCAAGTACATTTTCACCTGAAATAAGTAGGAAAATCTGCCAGTGGGACAAGATTTATCTTCTCATTACAATCAAAAAAATCTTGTTCCACTGGCAGATTTTTCTACTTATTTCAAGTGAAAATCTACTTGAAACAGGTGAAAATTGTTGTTTTTTCCAGTGATGAGTCTTGTTTTAAGTGTAATGAGATTTTTTTTACTAAAATTAGACATTTTAACTAGAAATAAGACAAATATTCTTAAGATTTTGAGTTTTTGCAGTGATCCATTTTACTTATCCTGTGAAGGACAGAGTCATATTGATAATTCAGAAAAGTGTTCTTTATTGTTGTGTTTTGATGTATTTGATGTAAGCCCAGTGGATATTTAAAGCTTACAGAAGGCTGCATTTAACTGCTGCTGTGTCATTCCTGCAGTATTTCTGCAGGTGTTTTGGTCACTGCTATTATTTGTAATATATTATATTATTTGTAATCAGCACAAATTATCTGTCCCCATATGATAAAATCCACCATCCCCCCTTTATTTTTAGTTTTTTACAACTCGAGTACTGGACGTATCCATCAAAGTCGTAGCTGATTCAACTAAATCTATATGCAGAAAATAACAAGTTAAAGTGAAGAATTAAACACAGACTACCAAAACCTTGAGCGTCGGCCCCTGATTGAAGGTCTATATCTAAGAAAAATGCCACTCTTTTTATTTTTTCCTGACAACCTCTCTTTTATTTTGAAAGCAGAAATGTTGGAGGTTTGACAGGTGAGACCAGAATCTCAGGACACGAAGGAGCAGGTTGGCTAACAGCACAAAATTAAAATGTCATCATGTTTCCTCTTCTGAGCCGAGAACGCTAACGGCATCCCCACTTCTCTGACAAGTGGTTCCACGAAAGTTCACAAGTTTGTGTGAATCCCAAAAGACCAAAAAGCTTTCGTCTAACAGGAATGAATCCTGGCACTGGCAGAACGTAACGCATGGATGCGCCGGCGACGTCCTCTAATAATAGATGTGGAACGATTATCCAGACAAGATAACGGTCATGTCACAGTGAATTATAATAACCTAAAAGTAATATTTCCATTGAAGTTCCTGCAGATGGAAAGATTTTATCAACAGTATAAACAAACACGGAGAAGAAATTACAATTTTTATGACTTTGATGTTTTTGAAGTTCACCAGTCAAACTAATCTCATATGCAGAGTTTAAAGTGTTGAGTTTCTTCCAGTTTCTCCCTTTAATTTTTAACACATTTAGTTTTTTTTTTTTAATGAATTGAACCAGAATGTACCATTAGCCATCAGCCACTAACTAGTTTATAATGTTCTAATATTGCACACTTCTGTCCACTCTGCAGCTATAATTAAATACATCTCACTGACCACATTTTGAATGATGACCTCGTCCTTAATTAGCTTTAAATGTTATTCCTGACGCCACAGCTGTTGAAGCCAGAGATGGAGACGAAAGGGACGTTTTTCCTGCTCGTCTCTCTTATTTGAGCTCCTGGTAAACTCTGAGAGGAAGCTCAGATACTCCCGAACCTCCGCTGATCCCTCCGAAGGCCGGGAATCCACCTCGTGTGCCAAGAGCAGCTCGTCTCTTCAGAGCCGACATCATTACGGTCACATACTGAGGACAATAAAAGATTACACACTTCTTCTGTCGTGATCTCCTTCTCGGATAAAGCAATCCCCAGGCAAGCTGCTACAGAAGCTGTAATTCTTCAGGATATCTTTATATGATTTGAAACTCTGCCACTGTTCAGTTGGGGGAAATGAAGCAACAAACCACTTCAATCAAATGTTCTGCATGAAATATCTCCCTCGAAAGTCCAGGCACGGTCTCCTACTTTGATGTCTCACATGACGGATATGAATCATTCATTGGCTATTTATTTTTTTAATTTCAAAGATTCTTGGTCCGGATGTATAATTGATGGGAAACACAAAAGTAGAGATTTTAGACCCTTTACCTGAACATAAACTGGTGTTTGTGAAGCGTTCTTTATACTACGAGCACTCTAAGCCCGGTTTAAACGAAGGAAAATGTTTTATAAAAATACGTTTCATTCATGTGATCGGCCTCAGAGGAAACGTGAGACCCCAGGTAACAAATCTACTGAGCCTTGAATTCAAAATCTGACCCAAATAGTTGCACGTTTGGCTCCACGCTTGGTTTCGTTTTCAGCACGGTGGCGTTAAACGCTCAACTCGAGTATAGAGGAAATGCACATGACGTCACAGATGCGACTTCACAGCGGGTTACGCCCACTGAGTGTCAGAAAGACTGAGTGTCAGAAAGACTGAGTGTCAGAAAGACTGAGTGGCAGAAAGACTGAGTGGCAGAAAGACTGAGTGGCAGCGTAAACTTTCAGTTTGAGCAACTGGAAAACATTAAATGGTAAAGAGCTGTTGTGTGATCGACTGTACTCATAGATTTATCAAGAAATCGAAGTTATCGTTTTACAGACTGCTGAAAAATAAGCTTAAGAGAGACAAATGTATCGCTGCAATTCACAGAAACAACTGGATTCCAGGCACCGAAACGTGGATTTGTGGTTCCCATTTTGTATCAGGTAAAGTTGGATTTTTGGGTAGCTAACGTTAAACGGTCAAATCATAAAGTTCGGTGTCCTCATCACTTTAATTTCTACAACAAATCCTGCTTTGAAGTCGGACCAAGCGTCAAGACTTTGTAAGCCTTCATTTTCCCCGGCGTAGAAATTAAGTACATATAAATATCAGGAAACTGGATTCGGGGCCAAATATTAATGTCCATGGACCACTGGTTCTTGTTACTGTACGGGTAACTGTCAAGTCCAACTGACGCTAATTTAAGCCCAGAATCGGCTGTTATCCCGTCTTCTCCACTAGTTGCAGACATTTTTGCTGATGTTTTGCCACTCAGTGCGAGTAATGGTGGATTCACACTGAAAGCGTCAAAAAACGCCTGACGCCTGCAGTGGGCGGGGCTAAAGCAGCGCTGCAGAACTGGAGGGAAACAAGTGTATATAGTCTACACATATCTATATATAGCTGCACATCTTCAGTTTCCTATTTCACCATGGATCACACTTTGGGAAGCCTTCTTTATATTTTAGCGTTACTTCTGCGTAGATAAGAGTGAGTTTGATGCTCCTTAACCAGGTTGGTCCTGGATCAACAACAACCATCATCGTTGGTCCCGGTGAAGCTGCAGTCTGTCTGTGGTGAACACTGACACACCGGGTCGGAGCGGATTTGGTCATATTCTTCAAACTGTGTTTTGTGATTAATAAGCACAGGTTTTAATTATTTTGCATTGGATCGATGTAGCAAATAAAATCATTGGGACCATCCAGCTCCTCAACCATCAGTTACGTGTTTCACATGAGCAGAGTTTAGGTAGAAACATTTAGTTCAGGTAGAAACATTTAGTTCAGGTAAAAACGGCAGTCAAATCAGCAAAAATGTCAGTTTGCTGGATTAAATATATTAATTCCTGATAAAATAAGTTTGTTAGTGCACAGCTCTGCTCATGTGTGCATGTGAATGAGTGTACGTTTGTGTACATGAAAGTACAATCTGCATTGGGGATTCTTGCTTTAGGAATCCCGGTCTATTGGACGCTGCTTCGGCATTGCCACTGCTCATTTGCATAAAGTTGAGATTTTTCAACCTCAAATTGACGCTCTGGACGCCTCCATCGCCTCCAACGCTTCCGACGCCTCCCGCTGCGAGCTTTCATAGACAATGAATGGCAGCCGGACGCCTGTGACGCCTGTGAAGCTTCACCCTGTGAATCCAGAGTGAGGGGGCTGGTCCAGTGGGGACGTGACGTCAATGCAGACCCTCTATCGGGAAACACGTCTGCTGGAAACATTTGGCCACGACTGCATTTCATGAGCTTGTCAGGGACAGGTGTCGTGTCTCCGTCAGGCTTTAGGGGTTAATGCAGGTGATAAACCGGGAACATTTCATGCTTTTCCCGAGTAGTCGCAGTCCTCCTTCCCTCGACTCCTCAGACTGCTCAGACTGCTCCCGATAAACAAGCCTTTTAATGTTTGCACTGTTTCTCTGCTCCATTACCATAAATACAGGCTGTCAGGTTTGATCTTGTATTAGCAGTAAGTGCTGAACCCCCTTTAATTCTTTTCTCTGTCCCATCGGCGGTTGTCGTGGGTGGAAAAAAGCAGCCTGTTGAGCAGCCATCAGTCTGCTGGCATTTGATCAATGCCCAGCTCCCTTTGTGCTGCTAAGCGACAGATAAAAGAGACTGTTATCAGCGCCGCGGCATCAGATGCTGATAGCTGTGCGGCGGCAGCAGAGTGGGCTGTGGGAGCCCAGGAGGAGGAGGAGGAGGAGGAGGGGTGCACTTCAACAAAAGGAGGGATGAAGGGGGGGGAATCGTGGGTCAACACCTTGATACAAGGTTTTACAGCTGTCACAAACCCTCTGGAGAGAAACCCGGCCGGGAGGAGGATGACAGCGAGGCCACGTCCGGCGCAGGAGACGTGGCTTCAGAACCACATTAAAGTGAAAACCTCTTTGGTTAAAGGACGTTGTGGATAAATGATCGACACAAAAGACGGCACAAAGTCACAATCAAGCACATATTTTAGTGTATAAACGTGACCAAAGCCTCAGAATAGAGCGACGTCAGACTAAGGCCACGTTTCCACATAGCAAGGTATTTACAAAAACTGATATTTCTCCCTCTACGTTCAATACCATCATTTACACGAACCCTCATAAATAGCTGTTAAGGTGCTATGAGCAGCCAAACCTACAGGGGGCAGTGTAACGAGAAGATAAAGTCATGCTAGCCAATCAGAATCCTGGAAAAAAACATCAACAAATGACACGAGTAACTTCCAGTTACTTCCAAGATGAACGAGAGTCTTTCGTTTGGAGTGACAGAGAAGTGGAGTTACTTTTAAGTGTGACTTTAGAATATAAAACAAGAAAAAGACAAGAAAATATTGACGGTGGCCAAACAAATTGTAAACACAGGTCGAGCACATGACGCTGGTGACGTTTCTGTCGCATAATGTGACGTTCTGAAGCCTAAATGTCCGTTTCCCTCTGTTTACAAGCAAACGTGAAGACAGAGTTTTTGCAAATCTCCACTTTGGCCGGAGTTTTCAGAAATTATCGTTTTTGGTGACTTTGAGCTTCGTTTTTGTGTAAACGAACGGCCAAAACGCATGAAAACACCACCGTTTTTGCTACGTGGAAACGGGGCCTAAGTGTTATCAGGTGTGGTGGAAATCTGAGAATAAAGACTGACAAAATAACCAAATGGTCTTTATGTCATTTAAAGGGTACCTATTATGAAAAACATGTTTTTTCTTGCTTTAACATATATAAAGTGGTCTCCCCTCAGCCTGCCAACTCAGAGAAGGAGGAAAGCAACCAAATTCTGCAGTGTCTGTACAGCCGCCCGGATGAGACGTCCAGTGTGATGTGGATCTACGAGCCGTTCAGATTCTGCTCCCTTTCGTTACGGAACGAAAATGTGATTTAAATAGTTTGGCCTCCGATGCGTGAAACCACGCCCACAACTAACTCCGCCGGCCGGAGCTTCTGCCATTTTTTCGTAGCGGTGTATCGAGTCATTCAGGCAGCCAATCAGCACAGAGCCTCATTATCATAGCCCCGCCCACTCAGAATCCTGCATAGATAATGAGGTTAGAGAATGGGAAGATAAAGACATGGCTCAGAGGCTGAATTTCTAATTTATTTAGCAAAAACAATCAAAAGCTTGTTTTTAAGACATTCAAGGCCTGTTTAAAATAGGTATTAGATGCCATAATAGGTCTCCTTTAATGAAAACCTTGCAAGAGATCAGCATACAATCACAACAAAGTATAACTGCACACTGATGGTTTGTGCATCAGTGTGCACAAGGTGTAGGTGTGTTTTATAGACAAAGATTGTGTAAGTTAATGTATAATAATCTATAGGATGTGTTGTAATGCCATGCCAAATGTAATCAAGTCTGTAAACAGTCAAGAAATAAATTACAATGGTCAGGTGATCAGTGGTTCCTTCCTGGATTCAGATAAAGTTAAACAACAAACAGAGAGCATAAGATAAGATGATTGCATTTCCAAGACTCAGACAGTGAGTTCATTCAAAGTACAAGTCTGGAACCAAAGTGCATCATATAAAGTATCACAGTACCATGTGTCCGAAATGTAGAATACATTGTTATTTTTCTATTTCCCAGGAAAATAAAGACAAGTCCCAGTTATTCCATCAAACCCTTTCCTGCCATCATTCACCATCAAACGCCCCCCCACCTTCCTCCGGGAAGTCAATAAGGAGCATCGACTGGTGTGTTCGCACCATTTCTTGTCACAAAGATGTTTTCTGACAGGTTTGTCAACACCCTCCGCCTCTTGAACGAGACGAATATATTCTCTCCGTGGCAGCGCTCCGACTAAAGCAAACAGAAAAACTTTAAACTTGTAAACAGCCGCATGGATTGAAGTGTCCAACTCTGAGAAAACACAAATGAGCGACTCTTGAAGACTAAAACAGACTCTGAAGCGGCGCGTGACAATCAGAGTAATGACACGATGCCTTTGAGGGCTCCGGCTGGTTTGATGTGGATTACTTGGAGCGACAAAGGAAACAACTGTACGACAAAAGGCTGACAAGATGGCAGATATCAAGTCCTATTAAACATCCCGAAGAGCCGACAGAAATAGCTTCTCTCTCCTCATTTACTAATGACGGAGGGGGAGAAGATGCTTTCAGGCGCTGTTTCACAAGCTGCTTTCATAAGCTGCTTTCATATCTAAACAAGTGAAGGTCAACAAGAGGAAATACAGACGACAAAAAAAAACATTTGCGGGATCTTTTATATATAACAATATGAATCGGTTTGAAATCCTTAAATATGTAAATAAAACAGTGCCTACATTTGCTACTCTATTGATGATCGTTTGATGAAACGCTCACCCTGCTACTGATCTTTAAGTAGTTTTCCTTGTCTCTAAATCTTTCTAAACGTCCCAGTTGTGGTTCATATATGTTTTTAATCAAGACTACAGACTCCATCTGAATACATGTATATAGTCCTTCTCCTAGCGGGGGGGAGTCACTGTTAGAAGAGACAGGGATTGACCTCATGACCGTTATCAACAGAATGGAGTTAGATATTGAGAGAAAAGAGCAGATGGGGGGGGGGGGGGGGCTCGCAGGCGGTGGATTGCCTCCCTCCTACTTCTCCCCTCTGTGGGGTTGCTGGTGGCCTGGGTTCCGGGTTATTCCTTGTCGGCCTCTGGTCTCGCGGGTGGTGGGGTTGCTCCCCCTCCTCCCCCACTATAGATACACTTCAGGTGGAGCTTTGTTTGGTTTATTAGACACACACACACACCCACACACACACACACACACACACACACACACACACACAGCTACATAGACATATACACACTCACGCACACCACAGACACACATAGCCACAAAGACATGTACACACGCGTGCGTGCGCACACACACACACACACACACACACACACACACACACACACACACACACATATAGCCACTCAATCACATACATATACACACACATACACAGCCACACAAACATATACATACACACACACATAGCCACAAAGACATGTACACACACACGCACGCACACACACACACACACACGCACGCACACACACACACACACACACACACACACACACACACACACACACACACACACACACACACACACACACACACACACACACACACACACACACACACACACACACACACACACGCATGATCATATACATACACGCATACACACACATAGACATACACACTGGCTTGTTCACCTGCATGCTTGCTCTGTAGTTTTTGGGGTTAGGTAGCGGTAGCGGTAGCTTAGCTCAGACTGCGATCAGATCTCAAGATTTAGGTTGATTGCTGTTATTGTTTTGGTTGGCTCCGTGCCGGTTTCGTGCTTTGTTTGTGGTTTTTTGTTGCAGATTTCCAGTGCTTGACGTGTGTCTCCGTGTGTTCCTACTTCCTGGATTGGCAGTGGAAAACGGCCGATCTACCGAACCGGCCGTTAGAGCTCACAAACCCCCTTTGGGTCCCCCGGCTGCGGTGTGACCACCTGCAGCCGCGCATCTGTGTGACGCGTCGGGGATCCCGCAGGCACGGCGGTGCGACGTCCGAGCGCGGTCCGCCGACCCGCTCCTCCGCCCCCCCCCCCTCTTTTCACTAAACCCGGTTGCGCGTCAGATCCACGTGGTGTTTCACCGTTGTTTTATCCGTGGTCTGTTGCGTTTTCCGTCATATTTCTCCCACGGCTGCACTGCCGTGATCCGCCTTCCGGGAGGCGTGTTCACGTAGCGCGACGTAGCACGCCCTTCGGGCTACGTGCTCGCGTGACCCGCCCCCAGACCGCGTGACGCGCAGCGTACGCTGCTCTGACGCATACACGCACACACACACACACACACACACACACACACACACACCCACACACACACACACACACACACACACACACACACACACACACACACACACACACACACACACACACACACCCAGACACACACACACACACACACACAGTCTCCACCCGGAGGATCCGAAGAACTCCTCCTTTTCCTTTTATGATTTCTTGTCTCTGTTTGTGTGATTGAACCATCAGATTTATTCGAATTGTTGTTTACCAACTGTTTGACACTGGTGTGAATAAATTTCTGATCGCAAAAAGTCGTCTCTGTTTATTCTGTGCATGTCTGCCGCCAAGGCTGGGTGACGAAGTGTGTGTTCGGACCTCCCTCCTTCAATTAATAACTGGGTATAGTAATTACTCTGAGACTGATATTCTGCTGTAAAAGTTATCAATTCCTCCGGAGTAAGGCCCGGGGGTGGTGCCCCGATGAGAATTATTATCATTTTGATAATTCAATTTGATAAATATTCCACTTTATTAATTATTAATAATTCTTTAATAGAATTATCATTAGCCTTCGATAACTGGACAGCTTAGCTACCTGAGTTGCACAACACCAGATATATGGATGGTAAAACAACACGGACCAGCAGGGAGGGAAAGACAAGACAAGATATACACAGAAAGGTTGACTAGACACAGGTGCAAACAATCAGGGCAGACGGGAACAAGGGAAGTCAAGACAAAACTGAAACAAAGACACAGGGTTTCAAAATAAAACAGGAACTAAATAACAAAACTATGACATGAACACGGCACAGAGGTTTGGGACCCGAACCGCTTATAAAACCTACACGGAACAAAAACCCGGTCCTTCTTAGGAGGACGGGGCAACTTAAATTAAATGAGTGATCAGCAGCATCAGCTGGAGGTTTTATTAGAATAGTTGTTTTTTAACTCAAACAAAAAAAATTACAAAAAAAGATAGATATGTCTCATTATAAACCACGTGGAGCAACACAGAGAGTAATAACATACTGAATCCTTCTAGATCAGGGGGTCGGCAACCCAAAATGTTGAAAGAGCCATATTGGACCAAAAACACAAAAAACAAATATGTCTGGAGCTGCAAAAAATGAAATTTCTTGTATAAGCCTTAGAATGAAGGCAACACATGCTGCATGTTTCTATATTAGTTATAACTGGGGGGAGATTTTTTTTTTCATTATGCACTTCGAAAAAAAAGTCGAAATGTCGAGAAAAAAGTTGAAATGTCAAGATTAATGTTGAAGTACAATCGAGAAAAAAGTCGAAATGTCGAGAAAAAGGTGGAAATCTCGAGGAAATAGTCAAAATTTCGTGAAAAAAGTTGAAATGTTGAGAAAAAAGTCGAAATCTCGAGAAAAAAGTTGAAATCTCGAGAAAAAAGTCGAAATGTGGAGATAGGAAGGAAATGGAAAGGAAAAAGGAAGAAAAAAGGGAAAAGAGAGAGAAAGAGAAAAAAAGAAGAAAAAAAGAAGAAAAAAAGAGAAAAAAAGGTCAAATATTTTTGAAAAAGCTCCAGGGAGCCACTAGGGCGGCGCTAAAGAGCCGCATGCGGCTCTAGAGCCAAGTTGCTGACCCCCGTTCTAGATCGACAGTGTGCATGAGGAAAATGAACTCAAATGAATGTTTCACAGTGAAAAACACAACATCCAGCTGAACAGAGCTGCATTACAGACACATCAGCAATGCAGAATCAGAAAGACCTAAGACATTACCTGGAAACTAACAAATGAGTGCAGTTTTATCGTTTTTTTAAATGTTCTTTTAGACAGTGGCTGCCGGTGAAGGGCCTGGTCGCCTGGTCGCCTGGTCGCCTCCCTTGTACCTCCAGCTGCTCTCGTTGCCTTCCTCCCTCTTCACTCCCTTCTCTGCTCTTAAGACTTTTATTACCCGTCTCCTTCTGTCCTCCATGACAGCAGTTCATCCATTAACATTTAACTACACACGCTTAATGATGCAGTCCTCCTGTAAGTTTAGTTCAAGGCTGTTTCATGAGTTTAACATCTCGCTGAGTGATCTAAACGTGATAGACAGAAAGCACAGAAACGCACACGAGCTTTGATGAGCGTTATTAATTAATGGGCTTGTTAAAATATCCTCAAACGTCGCCCCGGTTCTCCTTTCAAACTGCTTCCATCAGGTGCACGTCGCTTCTTTTCAATGACTCAAATGAGGAGGATGGAGAGTGTGAATGCAGTTTACATCCACACTTAGTCTTAACTCATTAAGTCAGTGAATGCCCTGTGAATGGCGGTCACTGCTCTATAATCGGCCATGTAATAAGGACTAATAAAGCAATTGGAAATTGTTTACCACACAGGCAGACATGCGTGCGTGCGGGTTCCCCGCCGACAGACCTTCAAGGGCATTTCAAATCTGCAGAAAAGAGTAGAGAGCAACAATGACAGCTGGAAACAATGAGGGACAGCAGGAAAGTGGGAGATGAGCAGAAGACAGAGGCAAAAACAGAAACAAACAAACAAAAGGAAAAAGCTTTGCAAATGCTTTTAGTGGTTTTTATGTCCTTTATGTCCTCCCTTCTCCTGACAACTGAAAACTAAATTGCAGGTGTCTACAGATGTTTCCAGGCTTTGATGATATAGTGTCACAGAGTTGTAGGATGAGGACCCAGATGCAGGAGAGCGAGAGGCAGGAGTTCCAAAAAAGGGTTTATTCCACCAAAGCAAAAGAACAAAAAACGCTGCAAAGCAGGATCAAACCAAGAACCAGGATCATGAACAACAAAACTACGGGACAACATGGAGGGAGCAAACAGTACGGAACCACCAGGAGCTAGGGAAAGACAAGACCAGATATACACAAGGGGGTAACGAGACACAGGTGTGAACAATCAGGGCAGATGGAAGACAGGTGGGGCAAAAGAGAAACACAAACTGGGGAAAATGTCAACCACTGACATATAGACCAGAACCGGGCTCTTCCTTCTCCACTTCTAGCACGTGCTGCGTGATAAGAAAAACACAAAGGTTATAGAAATAAAACAAAAATCTTAGTACAGTTGGTCCTGTTCCTGCGGCTGGACTGAAATTTGCCCTAATAGATCAGTCCGAGGTGTCCAGGGTGTCCAGGACTCTTGAAACGTACAGCGCCGTACGTCTGTCCAGCTCACCACCACCAGCAACGATGGTGGTTTTGGTTTGTGGTCTAACGGGTAAACCAGAAAGAGCCCATGAGTCCGGCACACTTCGGCAAGTCCATTTCCCTCTCGTGCATTGAGGGAAACAACAGAGGCCATTTTGGAGACTATTAAGGCTATCAGAGACTATTAAAAGCAGTGAGTGGAAGGGTTGGAGGCTGCCATTCAGCTGAAACCTGCTTTACTGTTGTTTGTTGGTCTGATGGTGAAATCTAGAGGAGAAATGATCAAGCTCCAAAAGGTTTGACTGACACAGGAAGCTGAACCAAAATGTATCTTGTAAATTCAGAACTCCAAGGACTAAAGTACATTAAGGTGGGTAAAGCTACCAGGTGAACTTTAATGGGAGTGGCGCGTTGCCAAAGAGACCAACGATGGCCGACCAACGATGTGAACCCACAGATGTCACTTGTACCCCTTTTCCACCAAACCGGTTCCAGGGTTGGTTCTGGTTCACAACTCGTTCAACTTGGGAACCAGCTGAGAACCGTTTTGGTTTTTCCACAGCTCGGGTGCTAAGAGGAGCCACGTCAGTTACGTTGCTACGTTTGCATGAAAGTTGCAGCAACAACCAGGTATCTGCTCTAATAGGACTTGGTCCACGTAGCTCCTCCGTGGACACATCTCTAAAAGACAGGTTGTCTCCTCCTCAGAACCATGATGCTTTGCTGCATCCAGATTCATTCTTATTTGAAAATGTCTCCCAGTCTTGCTATTGCCGTTGGTCTTAATAACTCCGCCCCATCCGCTTACGTAAGCGGTTCTTTCCTCTAGACCAGCAAAGAGTTGGTGCTACCTTGGAACCGGTTCTTCTGGCCCAGAGCCAGTTCTTTTTCAGTGGGAACAGAAAGCCCGGTTCCAAACTCAGCACTGGCCCAGAACCAGCCCTGGAACCGGTTTGGTGGAAAAGGGGTATTGTTTACCTCCAGGTTCTGGTTTTGACCACCAAACTAGTTTTCCTCAAGTCTTGATTCAGATTCAGACATTTTATTGTCATTGTAAGAGGTATACAACGAAATCAAAAGAAGATTTCACATGTGAGCGCTGCTCAGACTATCACCCGTGGGTCCCGCTAGACGCAGAAGCACCATGACAGGGGTGCGCCACGGTATGCTAGCTGCTGTCAGTCACAGCCACGCGAGTCAAAGCGAGTCAAAGCCAGCGTCCCAGCAGAAGTTGGTGCAGCATGGCGTACCAGCGTCCCACGCCTGCTCTGCTCCATGAGAGTTAAGTGCCGTCAATTTACTCAAAGCAGATGGAGACGGCGGGAAGTGAGACACAGTATGATGAATGCGATGGGTTTTCAAATAAAACATCAACGCTCCAGCTCCGACTCTCTCTCACACTGACATTATCTGAACCCGTGGAGGCTGCGGGTAAACATTTCAGAGGGTTTCATGAGACACTTAAACCAAGCAGGAGGAGAGGTTTTATTGTAGAAGTTGAAAAGCACATTTTCTTTGACACCGCTCATCTTTTTCATATCTATAATTCCAGAAAGGACGAGACAAGGCGAGAAATGCCTTTGTAAACTAGCAGATTACTCCATCATTGTCACATGACCTGATGAGGAAAACTGGTAATCTCACAAATGTAGCAGGGAATGATCGAGACCAGTCGGTGCGACCTGGGGTGGAACTGAAGATGGCACAAAACTGGGCCAAGAACCGGGCCTGAGACACAGCACCAGGTTTAACATCCTGTAAACAACAAGGACCAGCACCGCAGCTGTTGCGATGCCTTTCGTATGTCTAAACTTATGGCACTTTTCCACTAGTACCTACTCAGCCCGACTCGACTAGCCTCGGTTTGGTTCTTTTCCACTAGGGGTCTAACGTGCCGAGTAGATACTTTTCTGTATCTATTCTACCGAGGCTCTAAGCGGCTGAGTCGGACTGTGATGTCATCACACTCCAGGTCACCCATTGGTCTCGGGGGTTGGAGTCAGACGTCAGACTTGTTCATTTGATTCCAGCAGCAACGGCAGCAGAAGTCTGTTTGGTGATCCAACTCTGAGGTGCAGATGTTCATAAACCTGGTGCTGAGGAGAGAATGAAAAAAGGGATCTAGACGGGCGATAAGGAACGACATAGCTGCTCAGATACCAACGCACTTTTCAGCAGCGCAGAGACAAACTAAAAAACATTCAAAAGCGCTGCCGCTTGAAGCTTCTCTCTCTCTCATTTTTTAACTTGATATGGAACACAAGCCACAGACCCAGCAGCACATCTATCATCTCCTCCGGGTTCTACATCTTTAGTGTTGTTGTCTTCTTCGTTTAGATTAGAAACCAGGCCGAGTTGAGATGAGTAGAGCCGAGTAGGTATTAGTGGAAAAGCGCCAATACAGTATTAAACTCAACTCCAACTATGTCTCCACTTCTCAAACACCATCTTTTTTAATTGTTGTGAGACTAAATCAGACAAAACAAGTTCAAAGTCCACCTGCTTGAGACTGGAACACTGATCCACGACCAAAACGGAGGCGTCAACAGGTCCAGGGACGTCTCTGATTGGCTCTGATGAAGTACAGTGGACTCAGACGATGACACGCATCGCTCCCTCCAAGGGTGTTGTGATCATCCCCCACCGTAACCAGAAAGATCAAGTTCCAGAGGAATTCCTGGTGGTGCTGCTCACGACCCGGGAAAAGAAGGACCACTTTGGCTGTAATTACGCCAATTAATCTGCTCGACGTGCATGTTTGTCTACGTCCACTTGCGACTGCACAGCCTCGGGATTGCAATAGATCAGATGAAAGCTACTGCCTAGGGCAGTCCCACCTTCACCCTCCCCAGCCACCACCTCCCTGCACCTCTGTGGCTCTCCTGTCCCCCGTCAGTCCTTCACCTGGTTCCGGTCACATGAAACAAAGTGCAAATGTGTGTGAAGCCCCTCGCAGGACATTCAAGGCTGCATTGTGGGTCTTTGATGGGTGAAATCTGAGTGCCACATTTGACACAGATGGTTTCTTTTACTCCTCTTTCAAAGCACCGTCTTCTCTGTCCAAAGTGAGCACGTTATTACCCTGAAAAGAGTGTCCTTTACGCCTGAGATGCAGGTGAACCGGTCGAATCTCGACCTGTCGGTGTCTGCCGGGATGTTTGGTCCTTAGGGTGCACCAGCTTCTGTCTGAGGGGGGAGTTAGCTCTGAAGTGGACGGAGTTGTTGTGTTCGGTTTGCTCAAACTGACCAAAATCACTTCAGAGCTTCCCTATATTCAGTCCGCTGCAGTACAACCAGACTATATCTTTGATAAATAAAACATTAAAGTTGTCGAATGAATAGTTAAGCGCATACGTCACGCTGCCAGACAACAGAAGCCGCTGATCAGTGAAGGAAGGATCCATGTGTCTCAGAAGCACTTACAAGCCTCGCTGCTGATGTGTGCTGAGGAGGAAATCCCTGAATGCAGACAGGAATAAACAAGAACAACAGAAACCTCAACACTGTTTCCACTGAAATGAAATAGGAGCCTTATTTGAACTTTGTTATAAATGCAAACGCCACACTCGATGCTGCAGCAGTGATTTAAGGACCGCCGAGCTTGTGAGATAACTTTGTCCAATTACATCTGACCCCAGAAAAAGCAGCTGCGACAACATTCAGAGCTGCGTTTCTTAGAGTTTCTTGAACTTCTTTCTGAATTACCTCAAATTAAATCTAAGTGCCCGTTCATGTTTATCATAAAATACTCTTCGAGGATAGTTATGTGAACAGCTAAAACCAAAATAATGGTTTACCGAGTGTTTGCAGCTCTAACAGCACGCACTTAAACTCTATTTAAGACAGTAATTTCATCTGTTTGGTGTGTTGTGGATATGATTTGTTTTAGATAACGGGTTTGTCTATTATCTATTGTACAGTCAGTCCGGAAAGTATTCAGAACGCTTCACTTTTCCCACATTCTTTTATGTTACAGCCCTATTGATAATAGGAATAAATTCATTTTTCTTCTCAGAATTCTACACAAAATACCCCATAATGACAACATGAAAGAAGTTTTGTTATGATTTTTGTAAATTTATAAAAAATAAAAAACTATAAATATCACCTGTGCATAAGTATTCAGAACGTTTGCCATGAAGCTCAAAATTGAGCTCTGGTTCATTCTGTTTCCACTGATCTCTCTCAAGTTGTTTCTACAGCTTAATCGGAGTCCACCTGTGGTGAATTCAGTTGATTGGACTTGATTTGGAAAGACACACACCTGTCTATATAAGCTCTCACAGTTGGCAGTGCATGTTGCAACACAAACCAAACATGAAGTCAAAAGAATTGTCTTCAGCCCTCCCAAACAGGATTGTTTTGAGGCACAAATCTGGGGAAGGGTACAGAAACATTTCTGCTGCTTTGAAGGTCCCAGTGAGCACTGTGGCCTGCATCATCCTTAAATGGAAGAAGTTTGGAACCACCAGGAATCTCCCTAGAGCTGGCCGCCCGCCTAAGCTGAGCAATCGGGGTAGAAGGGCCTTAGTCAGAGAGGTGACCAAGGACCCGACGGTCACTTTGTCAGAACTCCAGCGTTCCTCTGTGGAGAGAGGAGAAACTTCAAGGACAACCATCTCTGCAGCAATCCACCAATCAGGCTTGTATGGTAGAGTGGCCAGGCGCAAGCCCCTCCCTACTAAAAAGCACATGGCAGCCCGACTGGAGTTTGCCAAAAGGCCCCTGGAGGACTCTCAGACCATGAGAAAAAAAATCCTCTGGTCTGATGAGACAAAGATTGAACTATTTGGCATGAATTCCACGCGTCGTGCTTGGAGGAGACCAGGCACCGCTCATCACCTGGAGAACACCATCCCTACAGTGAAGCATGGTGGTGGCAGCATCATGCTGTGGGGGTGTTTTTCATCAGCAGGACCTGGGCGACTAGTCAGGATTGAGGGAAAGATGAATGCAGCCATGTATAGAGACATTTTGGGTGAAAACCTGATCCTGATCCACATTACCTGTTTCCAGGTCTTATTTCACACAACTGACGCGAATTACGTTTCTATACGGTCAAAACGTACAAAGACCGGGTCAATGGCTTTGGTCAGCTGTTTGTTGTTTTTAGTGCTTTATAAAGAAACCCGACCTGACTAGATTTATATCGCTTCGTCCTGGTGTCTTTTCAAATTTAGAATATTCATTCAAGACACTGATATAAATGACGTGTGGAGTCAGCTGTGAGAGTTTACAATAATTGCAAAGATAACTTCAGAAGCGGCCATGTTGAGCTAAGAGAAACATATTGAGGGGAAGCAGAGTTACGGCAGGCTCTGCTTGTGTGCATGTATGCATGTGTGTGTGTGTGTGTGTGTGTGTGTGTGCGTGTGTGTGTGTGTGCAGGCCACACATGAGGCGACAGATGGCGACTAATGTTGCCTGGGAGATTGACAGGCTTTATCGCGTGTTGACGAGTTTCCCTCCGCCACTCGTCCTCCTATCACACACTTTGTCGCAGCGGGAGGAGGAGGGTTGCGCCGTGCCGGCACGTGCAGGCCGACCCGGGCACGCGCCTCGCTCAACTCTCAGGTCAGAAGGTGAGCGAGGAGGAGGGTGTCGCGGAAAGTGATAAAGTCGGAGATGGAGAGAAATAGATTTTTATTCACTCAGGAGAAAAAGTGCAGAAAGAAAATACTTGAGAATGAGCTGTTTTCTATTCAGGAACTGAACTAAAAGCCTCCGTGTGAATGGCACGACGCAAAGTGCAAAGATTCTCACCGACTTGTAGGAATTCTTCATTTGGAGATCCGTTAGAGTATCTCACTTAATACGAGCATCAAAATGCATCAGTGAAACGTCGCGGCGCTCCCTGGATGCTTGTTTTTCTCCACTCCTGCCAGGAGTAATTCATGGCTGCCACCGGAGGAGCTTGTTGTATGTGCACATCTTAATGCTTCTGACAGCGTGGCTGTTTCATCAGAGGCAGCCCACTGAAAATCAGCACTTTAATGCTCGGGAATTGTTCAGCCTTAATGCCAGATAAATGTGGTGCAGCTGAAAAGAGAGAGCTCATTTCAAAAGTGTTTTATGCTAAAGGGCAACCAACAAAGATGAAGTCACTTTTTAACGCGGCTTGCGACGTTTTCAAGAGGCGCTGGGAGCTTTGGCTGAGAGCTGCATGTTTAATGTGTAAACAGATGTCGTTTGTGATTATTTTAGAGGGAGAAAAGTAGTTTTCAACAAACTGGATGCTGGGGGTTGAAATCTTGCCTTAATGTACAAACATAAAATATACCTACTTGACGGTGGGGGATTAGAGCGGGAAAGTAGGCCCACGAAAGAGGCTGCCTTCTTATTCACGGAGGCAGTGGAGAGGAGAGATGTCTTTTGTCAGTAAATGGGATGTGTTGGCTCCACTATCGCACTAAACCGGCCGCAAGCCGACGTGAAGCAGAGCTGCTTTTGTCTCAGTCGGGTGAACGTCATTAAGGTTATGGAGAGATGTCTGAATACTATGGAAGAGTATTAGGGCCAGGCAGGAGAAAAATACAAATAATATTTTAGAGGAGGAAGATTTTTTTTTCATTATGCACTTTGAGAAAAAAGTCGAAATGTCGAGAAAAAAGTCAATTGGCTTTACGATATTGATTTGAAACACATATCACACATATGCAGTTGCATAACTTCAGAAACGTAGCCTTAACGTTACACTCCAAGGATGTAAGTTAGTTAGTTAGTTACGGCTGCTGCTGCTTAGCTGCCAATCACTCTAACTGGATTTGATGGACCAGAGGAGACATTTCGACTTTATTCACAAAATTTTGACTTTATTCTTGAAATGTATTTTTCATTTTTCTATCTTTATATTCCACGTACTGTTTTATGTTTTTATGCAGATTATTCATGCACTATGCACTTTGTTTTTATGTCTATCTTTTTAACTGCAAATGATGAGCCTGCACAAACAAGATTTTTACCCATGTTACTCAGTAATATGACGTGACAATAAAGATTGATTGATTGATTGATTGATTGATTGATTGATTGATTGATTGAAATTGTATTTCAACATTATTCTCTACATTTCGACTTTTTTCTCGAAATTGTATTTCAACTTTATTCTCGAAATTTTGACTTTATTCACGAAATTGTATTTCAACTTTTTTCTCGACATTTCAACTTTTTTCTCGAAATTGTATTTCAACATTAATCTCGACATTTCGACTTTTTTCTCGACATTGACTTTTTTCTCAAAGTGCACAATAAAAAAAAATCTTCCCCTCTCAAATATTTTTTCAAATATTTTTTTGGCCCTCATTCTCTCTCCGTAGAATACTGACTGTTGGTCGTGCATTTTTATCTCTATTAGCACATCTGGTCCCTTAATCCAAGATAAACACATGCATGTTCTTTTCTCTAAAAGCCAAATCATTCAGTTAGCAGTGTTTTTTAAAAGTTGCAATAATGAGTTATTTGTGATCATTGACTTAAAAGGATAAACTAAAAACAATTCTGAGTGTTCAACGTATAAAAAACGGGGCTGTGGCCAAAGTTGGCGTAGAACCGCAGCGAGAGCGGCGTAGGTTTGCTCAACGGCAGGAGGGGTGAGCACTGCAGACACGGTGCTGTGAGCTGCAGAGAGGAAGCCCTTGGGTGCATTTCTAAATTCATGAGATGACGCAAGAAGACACTGTGGTGTCCACTTGACAGACAGCGGTGATAAATATAACTAAAAAAATGCAATTTGGGGTTTTGTACGTGAGCTCATTTCATTACGGCTGAAAGGACTGGGCCTGCATTCATCAAACTCACAAGAGTTCACTCTAATGAGCAAACTTTAAGGTTAAAAAAAGTATAAAAGATGCATTCATCAACCTACTTACACCCATATACAGTTTAGCTGAAACATTTATGAGGAACTCTCAGGTGACCGAGTGATTTATCACGTTAATGAAGGGAAAGTGTTTCACGTAGAGTTCCGCCCCACAACTGCCCCACTCTTTTTCCTTGGAGTTCTGTCGGAGCAAATACTGCACCGTGTCTTTGTCTTTTCTTTTCTTGCATATTCAGACAAGCAAATACTTGGTGCACTTCGGAACAGTGCCTGCAGATAAAGACGACATGCTGCCACAAAACCGCAAGGAAAGGGAGCTTTTTTAAATAATTTATTCAGCATTTATTCACATACCTCCTATATCCTTCCATTTGGTCTTTTTGAGTCGTGCCTTGTTAGATAAGCTGCTGGAGTGTGGATCTTTATCATATTGAGGGCTCTACTTTAAGTATTAGACAAAAGAGTACACTTTGTACACCTATTTATTGATTCTGCTGCAAAAGATAAGCGTGGACAAATCCTACCTTTTTTCTATTTTGTGCAAATGCTCATTCTACTTCTCCAAATCTTGACATTTCCACCATGGTGTTGAATAGTTCATGTGAAGTTCCTTCCTTATCGTCAGTCTGCACCACAGCTGCCTGATGCAGGACTCCACAGTCAAATACAAGTCCCCAAATCAATGCACAGACGGGGGCGAGTTTCAAGATGCATTCATGATTGCAGACAGGTAGAGAAAGGACGGACAAAAGTGCAGTCCGACGGTTGAGGAGACCAAGAGATACCATTTCAAAATAATGAGAAATCAAATCCTTGAACAATGATACAGCGTTTAATTCATTCCTCCTCTGCACATTAATCCTCGTGGCCTTTTCTCTTCTTACATGTTGCCTGTCTAACTATATTTCCACTCTCCTGCTCTTTTCAGACAACCTGGGTTTCTTTTCCTGGCAGGCCTCCCTTGCAGGTCCATTACAACGCTTCTCTCTCTCTCTCTTTCAGGCTATTGAATCAAACCATGATTTAATAGCTTGCAGAACCACTTGTGATTGTTTCTTTTTCTGTAAAACTAATTAGTCTCTCACGTCATTGTGGAGGAATTTTGGACCAGTGTTCATTACAACGTCGCTTCAGCTCATTAAGGTCTGCAGGAATGTGTTTATACTCAAACCTCTTAAGGTTTTGACGCAGCATTTCAATCAGGCCGACCGGCCCATTGCGTGCTCCTGCAGCCGCTCTGCTGTAGATTTGTTAGTGCGGTTGGAGTCAGTGGTCTGTTGTAGAATCGGGCCATAGAATTATCTCATAATGGGATCATAATAAAATTTAAAAAAATAAAAAAGCTCAATGACAATAATACGCTTCGGTCATGATTCCCCCCATAACAAACGGCACTGCCAGTAAGTCTGCCATCATGGTTCCTGTTCATGCTCCCATTCCAATGCGACTGGGTGCGACATGGGAAAGTAAATGAGCTAAAATGTTAATGAACGTAAAACTGAACTGATCTCAGCCTCCTACAAAAGTTAAGACGTAAAAAATAACTGGAATTATTATGGCGCTTTAACACTAGTACCTACTCAGCCCGACTCCACTCACATCGTTTCTTTTCAATACCCAGATCAGAAATAGGAGGTTGGAGCGAAGCTGCTGTGACGTATTTGATTGTGTATCTAAAGGAAGAAGACAAAAACACTAAAGATGTAGAACCTGGAGGAGATGATAGATGTGCTGCTGGATCTGTGGCTTGTGTTTGATATCAAGTTAAAAAATGAGAGTGAGAGAAGCTTCAAGGTGACGCTTTTTTTTGTTTGTTTGTCTCGGCGCTGCTGAAAAGTATGTTGGTAGCCGCGAGCAGCTATGAAGTGACAGAGCTCCTGGTGGATCTGGTCGTTCCTAACCCTGGATTCACACTGAAACGGGCATCATAGGCGTCCGGCTGCCATTCATTTTCGAGAGGTGTCGGGAGCAGCTGGAGCAGCGCGTCAATTTGAAGTTGAAAAATCGAAACGTTACGCAAATGAGCAGCGGCGACGCCGAGGCAGCGTCCAATCACAGACCGGGATTCCCGAAGTGAGAAGCCTCAATGCAGATTGTACTTTCATGTACACTCACATGCGTACATGAGCAGAGCTGTGCACTAACAAAATTATTTTATCAGGAATTAATATATTTCATCTAGCAAACTGACATTTTTGCTGATTTGACTGCTGTTTTTATCTGAACTGCTCATGTGAAACACGTAACTGATGGTTGAGGAGCTGGATGGTCCAAACGATTTTATTTGCTACATCGATCCAACGCAAAATAACTAAAAAACGTGCTTATTAATTACAAAACACAGTTTAAACATCGTGACCAAATCTGCTCCGACCCGGTGTGTCAGTGTTTTCACCACAGACAGACTGCAGATTCACTGGGACCAACGATTATGGTTGATGTTGATCCAGGACCAACCTGGTTAAGGAGCATCAAACTCACTCTTATCTACACGGAAATAACGCTAAAATATTAAGAAGGCTTCCCAAAGTGTGATCTATGGTGAAATAGGAAACTGAAGATGTGCAGCTTTATATAGATATGTGTAGACCAGGGGTTTCCAACCCTGGTCCTCGAGGGCCCCTATCCAGCATGTTTTAGATCTTTCCCTGCTTCAGCACACCATGATACAAGGAGCTGTGTCAGCAACAGAACTGTCCAGACCTTGATGACAAGTTAATGACGACCATTGATTAGAATCAGGTGTGTTCATGCAGGGAGACACCTAAAACATGCTGGATAGGGGCCGTTGAGGACCAGGGTTGGTGACCCCTGGTGTAGACTATATGCACTTTGTTCCCTCCAGTTCTGCAGTGCAGCTTGAAGCCGGGGGCAGACTATAGTGTGAATCCACCAAGCAGCGCGATGCAGGAGTCAGGAGATTTTTGACGCTTTCAGTGTGAATCCAGGGTTATCGCCCGTCTAGATCCCTTTTTAATTCTCTCCTCAGCCACCACTATTTTTTTTTCTTCCTCTGAATAAATTGAAGGTTAAAACCAGTTTATGTGCATGTTGTGTTTTCCTCTCTTACATTATCTCACAGGTGAATATCTGAACGAGCCCAAGGGTGTGATCCACTTGTTTGGTTTTATGCTACCTCTACAAACGTTTGACCCGCTTGCTTGGTAGGAGTTTTGTTGGACAATGTTTTTTTTTAATACATTTAAGAGAACTGGGTATATAAACTATATAAGTTTTCATGACACAAAAAAGAAAATATGACTTAAATGCCTGTGTATAAGGGAACGAGAATCTATATTTCCTTTTGTGGGTGAAGGGCAAGACTTCTACTGACTGTTTGGGCGGTCTATGAAAAGTTAATTTTGACAAAAGCAGTTGTTGTCAGACTTCCGATTTCAATCATTTATTTGACCAGTTGTCACAGGTGAAAAACCTTTAAAACAAAAACCACAGGTAAGTTACTTAAATGCATTGCAACAAAAAGGTAAGTATTTTAACAAAATAACGTGGTAAGTAGAGTTAAGTATTTAAGTATAAGTAAAAGGTAAATATACGTAGATATGTTATATTTAAACTTTACCCATCAGAGCAACACAGATACATTTTCAGCTAAAATAAAAAGTGATCTCATCGATAGCCCTTCAAGTTTAAAGTCCGGTTTTTCTCACTGTGTTTTGATGCTTTTGTGTAGTTGCCTTCTGTTCAGCTTGCTGTCCACCAGCCGAGTGATTGATCAGCTGTTTTCTTTGCTTCAGGCCCTGTTTACATGTAGCAAAAACTGTGGCGTTTTCATTCGTTTTGGCCGTTCGTTTACACGAAAACGGAGCTCAAAGTCACCAAAAACCATCATTTCTGAAAACTCCGGCCAAAGTGGAGATTTGCAAAAACTCCGTCTTCACGTTTGCTTGTAAACACAGAGAAACAGATATTTAGGTTTCAGAATGTCACATTATGCAACAGAAACGTCACCAGCGTCATTTGTGCGACCTGTGTTTACAATTTGTTTGGCCACCGTCAATATATTCTTGTATTTTACTTGTTTTATGTTCTAAAGTCACACTTAAAAGTAACTCCACTTCTCTCTCACTCCAAACAAAAGACTGTTGTTCATCTTGGAAGTAACTGGAAGTCACTTGTGTCATTTGTTGATGTTTTTTTCCAGGATTCTGATTGGCTAGCATGACTTTATCTTCTCGTTACACTGCCCCCTGTAGGTTTGGCTGCTCATAGCACCTTAACAGCTATTTATGCGGGTTTGTGTAAATGATGGTATTTTTCAAAACGTAGAGGGGGAAATATCCGATTTTGTAAATACTATGGGCCTGATTTACTAAAGGTTTGCGTGTGTAAAAACGTGTGCAAACTTGACATCACCCGCAAACCAAAGTGCCAGCTGATCTACTAACAGCGTGCAAAGAGGACTGCGCCTCTCAAATGCGCAAAATAGCACACGCTATTCATTTAGTACTTTTGCCCTGATGAATAATCAATATGGGGCGTACCCGCCAGAAATCGCTAAATACTGGGAGGGGAAAATGCAAATATGTCCATTTACCACGCGCAATGAGATTTACCAAGCCTGAAAGTTTTTGCAGGGATTGTGATTGCGTCTGTATTTAATACGTTCGAAAGGAAGGTGCTAATCTCCACATGCAAAAGGAGAAATATTTTATTTGAATGTTAAATCGAGTATTATTCAGCAAAAGGTTGCCACAGGAGGCACATTCATTTTTTTATTTGTGATAATAAATAAATCACGTGTTTTCATGGAGAAAAAAGTGTTTCTTATTGTTCTGCAGTTGTCATACCCCGGTGTTGTGCCGTATTCAGCACCCCTGCCGTGAAAAGCACCCCCTCGTCTGACAAAAATGATATTCTCATTCCGTGTCACGTTCTGTTTAGCGTCCAGTTTTGTGTTAATGATTCATGTTTAAATGCGCTCATGGATTCCACAATAGTCATACTTTCCCACAATCACAGTCACAGATAACAAAAATCGGGTAAATGGTTATTGATGTCATTAATTAATAGCCTGCTTACTGTGTTGTCTTCCATAATATTTGTAAATATATATAATATAAACTCCTAAGTATGTGTTTGTGTGAGTGTGTATATATAAATATATTGAAGTGTCAGTGTGTTGTTTTTTTTCTTGGTCTACTTATCATTGAATATACGAGGGGGTGCTTTTCACGGCAGGGGTGCTGAATACGGCACAACAATTTGCCTCTTCCACTAATATGTCTAACTCCAACTCGTCAAATTTCATTTTGCGCTCGCAAAAGACACGCAACACCTCATTTAAATACTGCTGTTTGCACCTGTTATCAATTGCGCACGCAATCTTAGTTGATCACCCGCAAAACACACAACAACAGCACGTGCAAACTTTTTCAGTGCACACGCAATTTAGTACTCTTTATTTAGGATCTTAGTAAATCGGGCCCTATGTGTAAATGTGGCCTAAATATATCGCCTTTGCTAAAGTTTAACAAAGGAAACACAGAATTTCTTTACCTTTCAACCATAAAAAGTTATATCTTCATACGGATCAATATCGGTCCAAATGAAAAACATATTGTTGTTTTTTGCCATATTGCCCAGTGATGCCTGTTGTATAATCACATTTTGGTCAATCTTGTTTTCTAAGTAGTGTCATTACCTTCAAATGCACCTACTTATGCCAGTTGAGTCTGAGATATAACCATAGGTTTGATTTGATCTTCTCTGAGAACTGCCCAGTCTGACCCGAGCTGCAAACGTTATGGGATGTCCAGATCGGCAGCACTGAATGATCTGTTAACATCTGTCATCAAAGCGATGGACTGAAATAGTCGATAGGGAGATAATGATAATGTCTTGCAGAAAACAATTTCCTTCAGTCATGACTGCTAAAGGTTGTCCTTGTCTTTTTCTACACGATGCTTTTGAAGTTTGGCTAGTTTTTGCTCAATAAATGACTCAGTGTGATATTTCATATGTCGTTATTGAACTGAGGTCACATTCAGCTTATTTTAACAAACACGCAAGAACAATGGGATTTTCTTTATATAATCTGGAACTTTCTTCTTCACATAGCTGCATATTACAGTCCGGGACAATCATCATTCATCACCGGTGGCAGTTTGGGTTTGAATGGCCGGGATTCCTCCCTGCTTTACTGACATCTGCTGCTACGGCGCGTCGTCAACACATGGCCCCGGGCGGTGTAGAGACTCCTGGTCCCCTCATACGAACCGCCGACTTCCTGTCGGAGGAATAAAAACAACTCCCTGACTGGATTCTGGGACGGCGGACAGCGTGAGCGAGCAGCATCTCACGACTTGAAGCAGAACTAGAGAAACCTCATCTGGGAACAAGTGTGACACTAAAGAAATACGAGAAATCAAATCAGACCTTGACAGTTTCCAGAAAGTGCCTCTATATGTTTCTCCTTTGCCTTTTTTTTGTTTGACTGTAGAATTATGAAGCAAAATAGCAAAAACACCCGAAGAATAAAATAATCTGTGCAAAAGACAATATTTGTTCTTGATGCTAAATGTTGAGGCTTACTTTTTCTGTCAATAAATGCAATTATTGAAATTAAATAATAGCTCTTTTTGTTCCCATGTAGACTACTTTTTTTGAAAGTTACATGACAGTTATTTTAATCTTTTTTAAGTTAATTTTGTGATTGTGACTTCATGGGGTCATGCCATAGGTGTTTACAATTAGTTATGCACTATTACCCTTTTCCACCAAACCGGTTCCAGGGCTGGTTCTGGTTCTGGTTCTGGTTCTGGTTCTGGGCCAGTGATGAGTTTGGAACCAAGCTTTCTGTTTCCACTGACAAAGAACTGGCTCCGGGCCAGAAGAACCGGTTCCAAGGTAGCACCAACTCTTTGCTGGACCAGAGGAAAGAACCACTTACGTAAGCGGAGGGGGAGGAGTTATTGAGACCAAGGGCAACAGCAAGACTGGGAGACGGAGACATTTTCAAATAAGAATGAATCTGTATGCAGCAAAGCATCATGGGTCTGAGGAGGAGACAACCTGTCTTTTAGAGATGTCTCCACGGAGGAGCTACGTGGATCAAGTCCTATTAGAGCAGATACCTGGTTGTTGCTGCAACTTTCACGCAAACGCAGCAACGTTTGCAGTAACGTAATGACGTGGCTCCCCTTAGCACCCGAGCTGTGGAAAAACAAACCGGTTCTCAACTAGTTCGCAAGTTGAACGAGTTGTGAACCAGCTCTGGAACCGGTTTGGTGGAAAAGGGATATAAGTGACGTGTGCGGACCGCTGATAGACAGATGCCGTGATTATTATGGAGTAAATATGGAGAATCTGGAGTTTTTGGATGAATACCAAAGACAGTGAACACACAAAACCATATACTCATGACAAATTGCCAGGTGGCGTCAATCATTTCTTATCCCATCTATCACGGAGCAAGAGGCTGGATGCATCCCAGACACGTGTCTTGTTCATCACAGAGCAGTGAACTTTACAACTAACGCTCTTAAGAATCACCATCAAACTTCACGTCCATGTTCTTGGACATCGGGGAAAAAAACCCAAACAGAGGACAAGGAGGACACAGAGGACTGATCCCGGACGAGCCCCCAATTTCATGTTACGAAACCCTTGGTTAGGCCATGTACAGGAGTTGAAACCAAGGGTCACATAGCATGACATTTAAGACAAAAGGGATCCCAAGCATTAAAGGATGCAAATAACTGAGACAACACAGGGTTTTTAAAATGGTGTGCTTGTTTTTACTTACACTCCAGCAAGATATTTACAATATTTACAAGTGTAACATAGTAACAACACAAAAGTATGCCACTGCCAGGGGACACGGATGTTGCCAAAATAACAAATTAAGCAGCTAAGGAAAAACACAGTTCTGTCTAACTGTTTAATAAGAAAACAAAAGCCTGTGTGCCTAACTACACTAACCAGTGGGGTAAAATACAGTAGTGGCAACCATCCCTTACCTAGTGTGACTAAACATAGAACCTATCTACGTGATGCCTATGTATAGGGACCCCCGTCTTACTTGTCCCAAGGCAGGGCATTTACACCAGACTAAGTAGAAGAACAGAAATAACAGCAGGGTGCGCTTCTGAACTCTAAGCAAGCAACCATCAACTTGCTGTGAGAGAGCCAGAGATAACTGGGAATCAGCCCTTTTATAGGGCACAGGTGGAGATGATTGGTGGAGGGCGGAAACAGGGAATCAGAGGCTGGCGAATGAGAGATGGGTGGTTAATGCCTGCTGGTTATGGACCCCAGACCTGCAGAGAATGGGTGGTGGGGAGGGGAAGGTGGAAGAGAAATACAGAGACACAGAACCCTACCTATGTTGCTACCTATCTGGCAGGTAACAGAGCTCTAGCCAAGACCTGAACCAAGGGCCTTCCTGCTGGGAGGTGAAAGTGATCCAGAATAGTTTCCAAATCTCTTATGTTGATGGTTTTAATCTAAGATCCAAGCATTATCTCGTAAACGCTCACTTCTAAACTCTGAGCTGCAACATACACAAGTAAAGCCATTATTCAAGTCAACATATGGAAAAAGCCAGACAGCTTTAGCTTTCACGGCTTAATGAGTCGGGACTATTTTTACGCTGACGAACATAAGTTTGCAGTTCTTACATGTTTAATGACACATTTCAATTTTTTATTTTGTTTTAATTATTCATTCATCTTACAGTAGAGTCCCCCTCTATACTTAGACTTTTTTGTAAACAACAGAAACAAATCTGGCCACAACCGAGACACTGAGTGGATAAGGAGAAACAAAGCCCCAAAAGGCTCTGAAATAAAAGAAATTCTGCTTCTTTTTAGTCCAATTTCCAAGGGATACAAGCTACAAAGTCAAATCTTTTCTGGGATTTATCATAAACTAAGTGCTAGATAATAGCGGTTTTTATTGTATCGTGTCCTTTGTCCCTTGCTTTTTCAGTGAGTGTAACATCTGCGTCCTCCACTTCTCACTTTGATATTGCTGACCGCACTTAAACGCACTGATATTTCAATTCAATTTCATTTATATAGCGTCTATTACAAGATAAGTTGTGTCTCTAGGCGCCTTCCAGAAACCCAGAATAGGAGTTAAAAGACTTTACCTGGCGGAACCAGGCAAAAGCTGACTGCAGAAATCTGTAAACCAATTATAATTTCTCTAACAATGCATGATGTACATGTTCCACAGGTTATCACAGGTTTTTGACATTTATTGATTGTTCCAATCTATCTCAAGTCTCACTGAAAGAAACACATCTTTCTATTGAGATGAATATTTTATTAGAAAATAAGATCCACTGCGGTCCAGAAAACAGTCACAGATGGAAGTGAATCTCTCTCCACCAACTCACCAGCTTTGCATCCCGACTTCCAAAAGTTCCGGACTGTTTGGTTCGGTCCGTACCGAACTCTCACTGATGAATTCACCAATAATTGTGCCCTCATGGTTTTTAACAGCACAGGACTGAGTTTCAGCTCACACCACTATTGAGCTGTTGTTGTATTAACTGTCGAATGGCCTTCTACACTCACTTCCAGCCTTGTGTTTCTGTATTACTGTTGGCACAACTCTCAGTTTGTTTTCATCCATCCTGAAAAGCTTTTAGCAGCTTCGGCGTCTATCGCGTCTCTCTTTCCCTCTGGGACCTTAAAATGACAAAACATCCCACACAACCCACAAGTTACTTTAATAAAGCTTTTCTTTTCCAAACTGAAAAGTGGTATTTTTGTGAACACGATGCCGATGTTTCTTAAAGCAGTGTGTTTCACCAGGACGTGGTGCAGAATGTGAACATTTAAACCTGTTAACCCTTGTGTTGTCTTTGGGTCAAAATGACCCAATTCTTCTTTCCTTCTTTCCTCCTGCTCTCTCCTTCCTTCTTCTTCCTTCTTTCCTTATTTTCTCCATTCCTTCCTTCTTCCATCCCTTCTTTCTTTCATTTTCTCCCTTCTTTCCTTCTTTTCTCCCTCCCTTCCATCTTTTCTCCCTTCTTTCCTTCCTTCCATCTTTTTTCCCTTCCTTACTCCCTTTCCTACTTCCTTCCTTCCATCTTTTCTCCCTTCCTTCCTTCCTTCCTTCCTTCCTTCCTTCCTTCCTTCCTTCCTTCCTTCCTTCCTTCCTTCCTTCCTTCCTTCCTTCCTTCCTTCCTTCCTTCCTTCCTTCCTTCCTTCCTTCCTTCCTTCCTTCCTTCCTTCCTTCCTTCCTTACTACCTTTCCCACTTCCTTCCTTCTTTCCTTCTTCCCTCCCTTCTTTCTTTCTTTCCTTTTCTCCATTCCTTCCTCCCTCTCTTCTTTCCTTTTCTCCCTTCTTTTCTTCCTTCCTTCCATCTTTTCTCCCATCCTTCCTCCCTTTCCTACTTCCTTCTTTCCTTCTTTTCTCCTTTCTTCCTTACTTCCTTATTTCCTTCCTTCCATCTTTTCTCCCTTCTTTCATTATTTGATCCATTCCTTCCTTCTTCCTTCCCTTCTTTCTTTCCTTTTCTCCCTTCTTTCCTTCTTTTCTCCCTCCCTTCCATCTTTTCTCCCTTCCTTCCTTCCTTCCTTCCTTCCTTCCTTCCTTCCTTCCTTCCTTCCTTCCTTCCTTCCTTCCTTCCTTCCTTCCTTCCTTCCTTCCTTCCTTCCTTCCTTCCTTCCTTCCTTCCTTCCTTCCTTTCTCCCTTCACCCTTATTTGAGCCAAAGACAGCACAAGGGTTAAAAGAGTTTACAACCACCAGCAGAATATGAGCTAACAAAGTTTTTGTGATGATATTCCCCACTTTTACTGACTCAGTCCATGTTAAATATTGAATAATGATTGGGAGGGTGAAATAACCAGCGATTAATGCTAACAGCATTCGGCCGTGTGGCTCCTGTGCAATAATGTCATTAACTAGCCGGCTGGGAGAAGCAAAGATCCCAGCAGAGCAAATTCTTGAATCAATATTCTTTTCATTACCTATCTCGTGTTCACACCCGCCCTCTCACAGCGGCGCTCTGAGCAACTTGTTTATGTCTGTGTGAAGCCATCTGTGGCTTTATGTGTATGTGGAGGTCCATAAGCATATGTCTTTAAACGCCCCTGCTGCCTTCATGACTCACCGCCATCTTCATCTCTGTCCCTGAACCTCATCAGCTGCACATCCATCCGTCACACCGGAGAGAGTGTGACGTAGCATTCATTTTCATCATTATGTTCCTACCACACACTCACACACACAGACACACACACACACACACACGCACGCACGCACACGCACGCACACGCACACCCAATCAACACCAAATCAACTCAGCTTTATGTACGCAACACATTTCAAAACTAGGCACAGCCTAACGTGCCAAACTAAACTTGAACAGACCCAACAATGATATAAAACAATTAGTTTTATCATTTTATCAACAATATTAACGTACTAAACCTATAGGGGGAATGCTCATGACGTCACAGATGCGACTTTACAGCGGGTTACGCCCACTGAGTGTCAGAAAGACTGAGTCAGAAAGACTGAGTGGCAGCAAAAACTTTCAGTTTGAGCAACTGGAAAACATCTAAAATGGGAAAGAGCTGTTGTGCGATCGACTGTACTCATAGATTTAGCAAGAAATCAGAGTTATCGTTTTACAGACTGCCAAAAAATAAGCTTAAGAGAGACAAATGGATCGCTGCAATTCGCAGAAACAACTGGATTCCAGGCACCGAAACGTGGATTTGTGGTTCCCATTTTGTATCAGGTAATGTTGGATTTTTGGGTAGCTAACGTTAAACGGTCAAATCATAAAGTTCGGTGTCCTCATCACTTTAATTTCTACAATAAATCCTGCCTTGAAGTCGGACCAAGCGCCAAGACTTTTGTAAGCCTTCAAGCTTTGCTTCGTGTATTTCCCCGGTGTAGAAATAAAGTACAGGTACATATAAATATCAGGAAACTGGATTGTTGTCCAAATACTGGTTCTTGGTAACTGTACCAAATATTAACGTCCATGGACCACTGGTTCTTGGGGTAACTGTACGGGTCACTGTCAAGTCCAACTGACGCTAATTTAAGCCGATAATCAGCTGTTATCCAGTCTTCTCCACTAGTTGCAACTGTTTTTGCCACTCAGTGAGAATAAGGGAGCTGGTCCAGTGGAGAACTGACGTCAATGCAGACCCTCTATTACCTAAACTAAACTAAAACAAGCTATGCAAAAATGAGCAATGTGTAAAGTATTTTAAATTTGAATTTTAAAGTTTTAAATATATTCTTAACAGCAGAGGCAGTAACAGGAGTTCATGTCCAAACTGACGGATCCACAAAAAAAGCCTTTAAAATAACATTCTGCCTCTGATTTTAGGTCTGGAAACTCTGGGGAAAACAATCAAGTCTGCAGTCTTGGAGCAAAGAGTTCTTTCTGGGAACAAAAAAGAGAGAGAGAGAGCGAAAACATAACAAGCAGACAGAGTTGATGCACAAAATGTTTTTTCTTCTTTGAAAAAATACTGAAATGGCTCAGTAGCTCAATATTTATCTCAATATATCTGCTTATTTACAGCAGTTAATGTGACTTCTCGTTACTCACCATTTCAATCACGGCGTATACACTTGACATCACACAAGGCCCGAGGCAACGGCGCAGTGGGCGTAAAGAGGAAAGACTGGGGGAGGAAATGAGCAGTAATCTAAAGTTGAGGGGTTTTACTTTTTTTTTCTCAAAAATTTGACATTAATGAGAAAAAAAAGTGGTAAACTGTTAATTTTGTATTACAAAAGATAAATGAGATTTCTCTTGATGGTACCATCAGTATTCTGAGTGCAGTGTTAAGATTAGAGAAGCAAAAATGACACTGCAGGAGTCAAGAAGGACCCATACTTCTGATTTTGTTGTATTATGCAGATGAAAATAGTCCATAAATATCTATAAATCTGTTTGGACCACAGTGGTCAAGACAGCAATTCCCAGCTCCCTATCCTTCAAGCAAGTTCAGATGACAAGCTGTAGATGAGACAGTTCAGATGAAAAACTGGAAATGAAAAGTCATCAGGGATCGAGCTGAGTTTGGACGACCTATCAGCCTCCTTTAAAATTGTCTTCTCTGTCTTTATTGGCATTAAAGGGGACATATTATGGCATTTAATGTATATTTTAAACAGGCCTTGAATGTCTTAAAAACAATCTAAAGCTTGTTTTTTCTACATAAATCAGAAATCCAGCTTGTGGGCCCTGTCACTAGTTTTACCGCTTCTAACCTCTTTTTCTGTGCTCCATTCTAAGGGAAGGGGGGGGTATGATAATGAGGCTCTGTGCTGATTGGCTCCCTGAATGACGTGTAGCAGGGGAGGAGAATAAACCTCGCTCCGCCAGAGCAGCCCGAGCCTGTAAATAAATCACAACACTGAATTTTCACAAATGGCAACTTTATTGTTAAAAAAATAAAATATGAGTTGTATATAAATAACATTTATGCACTATTTCAGCCGGATCTGCCCGGCGGATGCTGAACGCTGGCCCCGCAACCCCACGCCGGGCGCCCGGCACATGGCTCCGGGGCGCATCGCCCGTTACCGGTGATCAAACCGACAGATTTCGCTGAAAATCTCGGAGGGTGAAGCTGATCCAGCCAGGGACGTACCCCAGAAATCCCTGCTCCCAAAGCGGCTGGGAACCTGGACAATTTAGTTGGACGGGCCGCGCTTTGGGAACCAGGAAGTCGGGCTGGAGCAGCGCGGATCACTGCGGCTTTAACCGGGGATCTGACCGGTTCCGACCGGCCGGGACCGCAGGAACCCGCCTGGACTGGTAGCAGGGACTCCCGGGGACCGACCAGCGGAATTTCAGCCGGAATCGCCCGGCGGATCCTGCGAGCTGGTGCTGCAACCCCACGGCGGGCGCCTGGCGCACAGATCGGCTTCGGGGCCCATCGCCCGTTACCGGTGATCAAACCGACAGATTTGGCTGAAAATTTTGGAGGGTGAAGCTGATCCGACCTGGGACAGACCCCCGAGGATCCAGCTCCCAAACCACCCGGGAACCTGGATGATTTAACCCGGATCCGCTCCGCCACGTCCGACTGGCTGAAGGAAGGACCGCTCCAGCCGGCGTAGAGAGCTGGTTGTGGGCGTGGGTTCAGCAGCGGAGGCCGAACCTCTGCGCCTCGGGTGACGTCACCCTAGGCGCAGATTTTAATCGGCTCAAAAAAAATCACGTGACACTGGGGGTTTTCTGTAAGGCGGGGGTCAGAGATCTTGCAGAAATTCATGCTATTTTGTCTCCCCTGTGCTGGCAGGGTGAGGGGAGACCACTTTATATATGTTAAAACAAGAAAAAACGTGTTTTTCGTAATAGGTCCCCTTTAAAAGGAAGTTGCAGGTTGGGCGGAGTGCAGCATTTACGGAAGAGTATTAGGGCCATGCAGGAGAAAAAATATTTGAGAGAGGAAGATTTTTTTTTTATTGTGCACTTCGAGAAAAAAGTTGAAATGTCGAGATTAATGTTGAAATACAATTTCAAGAATGAAGTCAAAATTTTGAGATTAATGTTGAAATACAATTTCAAGAATAAAGTCAAAATTTTGAGATTAATGTTGAAATACAATTTCGTGAATAAGTCGAAATGTCTCCTCTGGCAGCAGCCGTAACTAGCTAGCTAACTTACATCCTTGGAGTGTAACGTAATAAATAAAAAAAAATCTTCCCCTCTCAAACATTCTTTCTCCTGCATGGCCCTAATACTCTTCTGTAAGCATTCCCTACTTCAACCCTGCACCAAACATACACCCTGCCAACGCTTACTCATGTTTGTAATGTTTTACTAAAAGCCTCTGGCTCATTTTTTTAAGCTCCAGCTGCTAGTGCTGAAAGGATTTTAATTTCTGATCCAATCTAGGCTCTCTGGCTGTAATGTGGCAGCATGCTGTGGTCATAAAGGCCGGTGATGTGATGTTGGTCTGGCTGTCAGATGCTACCAGTCCCTGTTAAGCCTGCCTGGCCATGTAGATATATCCTGTAGTTGCAGGCATTAGGCAGAACTGGAATAGTTTTCATCTACCGAGGGAGCACAGAGCACATCTGATAATAAGGTGTTGATAGAGGGCATTAGGTCGATGCTTTCCGCCGCCTTATACACCAGCAGATTATGGGCAAGGACAGACTCTGGGACAGACAGGAAGTTACTGATAGGAAAGAGTAATCACACCTCAATTCCCAGTCCTTCATTTGTGAAATGAGTGCAGTAAATATATTTGTGAACAGATCTTAGCATATAAAGTAAGAATATTCTTGTCAATAAATCTTATACCATTGGAAAACCTGTTTATTTCCCTTTTAGATGGCGCCACATTTGTAAGGATCATGCATTTATGGGATGAGCAGCAGAGCTGAGGATGTGGTGGCACCCATGGAAAGTTTACTAAACTAATATCCTATATGACAGGGGTCACCAATCTTGGTCCTCGAGGGCCGGTGTCCTGCATGTTTTAGATGTTTTCCTGCTTTAACACACCTGATTCTAATTATTCATCGTCATCAGCTTGTCATCCAGGGCTGCACAATTCTGTTAATGACACAGTCACTTGTATCATGGTGCAATGAAGCAGGGAAACATCTAAAACCTGCAGGGACACCGGCCCTCTAGGACCAGGATTGGTGACCCCTGCTATATGAAATACAACTGGTATAAATGGGGGGATAGACGCTGCCGAGAGGGAGTCAATCTCCATGTTTAAATGTCCAACTTCAGAGCAGAAATAGATACATTTATAGCCTGGGTCAAAAAACAATTCTGTGATTGGTGACAATTGTATTATTTCGCACCCGCGACAACTCTGACAGGGGTGAATGTTTCTGTTGTCACGAAGTGGTTTATTAGGACCCAAATGCAGGAGACCAGGATGCAGGAGAGGTTCCAGAAAACAGGCGATTTATTACGTAAAAACGAACCAAAAGCGCTGCAGAGCAGGGTTAACAAAAACACAAGAGCTTAGACGAAAAGACCAGATATACACAGAGGCTGACGAGACACAGGTGAAGACAATCAGGGCTGATGGAACCAGGGAAGTCAAGACAAAACTGAAACACAAAGAGACAGGTTTTCAAAATAAAACAGGAACTGAAACCAAACCGTGAGATCTGTACCTTGTCAGGATAATTTATATAAAGCAATACATTTGTACATAATTAGGGGGGTTGTTTCTGATTGACTCACCGGCTAAAGCTCCTAAAGCTAATCGTTGAGGTGACCACTGAGGCATGAGACCACGCATTTAGCTTGTAGCCGTTTAGCATTGCTTAGCATTTTGAGGTGAACTTGACAGCACTGAACTAAAGCCAAACTGAGGACACATTAGCTCATATTTTAAAGATAATATGGTTTGTAGTGCTATTAATTGTATGAACAGACCATCTAAAAGTATAGCTGTTCAGTTTTTTCGGTAGGTAATATTTTTTTTGCTGTTTTTTAAGACAGCACATTGACTGCAAGATTAAAATTTTAATATGACATCAAATACTGAAGTAAAGGTATGTTATGTATATGATTAAAGAAGGACGTTTGTAAGCTGTGTGAAAACCAGATGGCTAATAAGTCAGTAGGCTAAATTGAATGAATCGTGACTCAGCTCTCGTTAGCGGCGGATGGTCGGGAATGTTGAATCATTTTATCTGCGGTCGTAGGTATTATGGTTGTAAGTTTATGTGAGCAGCTTTAATGGCAATTATCATGTACGGTTATAATTCATTTGAATATATGAAAAGAGCTGGTGCTACACAATAAATTTGAAATGTATGTGTGAACTGCGTTATAGCGAGGGATTACTGTATTACACTCCAAGTTTAGATAATTCAGTGACGTCTCGTCTTCTGGGCATGACTCAGCAGATTCCACAGAAAATACATTTCCTGATTGGATAACTCGCATTGCATCACCTTTGATAATTAAATACGCTCTTGCAAAACTGCCAGTTTGAGGGAACTTCTGCTAATGTTGGTGATAACTCTGTTGAACCTGTTCTGCTGCAGCGTTTAATAAATCCTGAAATCTGAACAAGTTTCATCTTTCACTTCTCATCTCTCAGTTACACAACAACATGAAAAGGTGACATGATGAAAATGAGATTAGAACAAAAGTGTATGTTGCTCATTCCAGTGATGATGCGTTGCTCATAAGAGAAGCTGTCAGAGTTGTCCAAGACTGACTCAGATAAACGTATCCAGGGACAGTATTCATGCTTTATCTTTGTTCCTGTTGCTATCTGTTGTTTTTCTGTTGCTACGTTTGCACAACCATCCCAGAAACACATGATTTATTTGATCTGCTGGGAGAGTTTGTGGGGGGTGCTGTTGCACGACTGGAGGAAAAGGGAATGTTACGTTTAGATATGAGGAATGGATCAGAGGTGCAATATGTTGACGTTTCCCAGTAGCTGGAAACCCTTCGTGGCTTGTTTTCATGTGTATCGCAGGAGATTCAGACAGTCTTAACTGTAAGGAGGCGTTAGCATGAAGCGTGCGTGCTCTAGCTGCTAAGTAGTACAGCAGAGGCCCGTATACCTGTGGAGGAGAACTTCCAAGCTCTTCTTGATTTCCATGATTTCCTCTGATGTGGTGTGTGGATGCTGGAGCTTTTCTCTGCCCATGAACTCTCTGCAGGCAGCAAACACACCACACACACCACACTCACCGCACAAGAAGCCAAACCCTGCAGGTACACAGCACATCCATCCTCCAACACGATGAGAGGCTGCGGTGAGGAGAAGTGGTCTCCTGAGGCCAGAACGCGATGCACGGCTGTCCGGGAAAGCACTTCAAAACCGGACTGGGGTTGTCTGAACCCAAGAACAAATGCTGTATTATTATCAGTCAAGGGATACTTTATCCACACCTCTTCAAACCCTTCTTTTTCTATTAATCTCTTCACCAAATGGCTCTGCAGCTTCGGTTACTTGTCACTCAGTCGGACCCTTAAAGAGTCAGTCATAAGGGTATTTAAAAAATATTTACAAATATACTGTATTAACAAAAGAAAACTTAGATTTAACATGTGTTTTTTCAGCAACTGTTCAGGTAAGGCAAGTTTATTTGTATAGCACAATTCAACACAAGGTAATTCAAAGTGCTTTACATCAACATTAAAAGCGGCAAGACACAATTAAACAGTAAATAACAAATAAAATGAAATAAAATGATAAGAAAAGTAAAATAATAAAAAGCACAAGTTGTTAAAAGTAAGGGCAGTAGAGTCCAGCAGGTTCATCTCATTCTTACAATGGCAAGAATTACGTTTCTATACGGTCAAAACGTACAAAGACTGGGTCAAATACAGTATTACAAAAGTAATCTGTAACAATTCGTACGGTGAATTAAACCAATTTGACAATTCTATGCCACAATGCCTGTTTCCAGGTCTTATTTCACACAACTGACGAGAATTACGTTTCTATACGGTCAAAACGTACAAAGACCGGGTCAAAAGTAATTGCTGTGATGAAGTACAAAAAAACTGCAAGGCAACTTACTGTAGCACAAAACCTCTTAATTAGCTAGTTGTTTGGGTCTGTATTGATGCAATCATATAATAACTCAGGATTTAGCCTGCAGTTTCTCTTTTAAATCCATTTACCTTGCCTCTGTTCTCAGTGGAACAAGGTTTATTCCTATATTGGTTTATGAAGATAATGCAATATTCAGGAATTTATTTCATTTACGTCATCACTGGATGAGAAACGATATGCAGCCTGAACAGCTTGCCGGCCCGTCGCAGGACCGTTCAGAATCACGCCAGACAACCATGAAAACACATTCTCTCTCTTAGTTAAGTTAGAATTAGCACTAAAGCGAACATGTGGACTGTGGGAGAACCTGGTGAACTCGCACCAGCACATCTGTTCATCTGCGTCATCTGATCATCAAGGATGCATGACGCAAGATTCAAGTCATGTTGTCATCGGTTGCAAACGCAGCCAGGGTTTCTGGTTTTTCTTCTGTGAGCTCAACCCCTTTTTTAAACTCTCATCTATATTACAACATTCGGGGGGGGGGGTCTGCTTGAGGAAGGGTTTTTTATTCATTTTATTTAGCCTTTATTTAACCAGGTTAGTCCCGATCGGGGGTCTCTTTTACAAGGGAGACCTGGCCAAGATAGCAGCAACATAGTTACAGAATTAAAAGATAAAAAACAAACAAACAAATAAATGAATTACATAAAGACATAATTAATTAAAACACTTGCATACAGACAGTCTGAACTCCACTGGTTTTCACCAGAGCTTTAAATTCAGTCACAGGTAGGAGGTTTGGTAAATGCAGTTGGGATTGAAGTTTATTCCAGGCATCTGGGGCTGAAAACCTAAAGGCTTTCGTCCCAAATTCTTATTTTTGGAACAACCAAATGCAAAATGTCCATTGAGCGGAGATTGTAACCTCCTTGTTTCCATGTTAAAAGAGAAGATAAATAAGAAGGAATTTGACCCAGAATGGCTTAATAAATGAACATATACCAATGACTGAGGCGACGAGCAGTTAACGATGACCAGTTTACTTTAGTGGAGAGAAGACGGTGATGGTGAGAGAACCACAGTTTGGTATAAATCTCAATGCGGCATGATATGCACTATCCAAAATGTGAAAACGATGAACAGATGCATTCATATACAGCACATCTCCGTAGTCAATTACAGGTAAAAAGGCTGCTTTCACTAGTTTCTGTTTTACATCAAAAGAAAGTTTAGGAGGCTTTGGTGGGGAATTTCTGAAAAGTTCATCCTCCCCCCCAAAGTTTGCTCAAAGAACATATAACACACTTAAAATACACTTTTAGAAAACATATACACAGGTTTTGATACATATTTGAACTTGAATTGAATAAACTGACTGTACACTTTACTTGATCATACATCTTATACCTCCTTTTTAAAACTTGATTAATCTAACATTACTTTGGCTCTCTCTCACACAGACAGTTGAGATCGGCACAGACGGGTTATATAAGGATGTTACTTGGGGTGATTTAAATCAGAGGTGAAAATGCATAACTGTATACATGAGCAATTACAGCTTGATAATTGTAACGATTTAACTATGAAATCACCGTGTCTCATAAAGTAAGACAGCTGGATTTAAGTCGGCTGATTAAAAGACAGCTGGCGTTTATGGAAAGTACGGTTTGAAGCGGTGGTTCTACATGCCGTCCTGTGAACCCCATCAGTTCTGAGGTTTTACACGGCAAGACAAAATAACCGTTGGAATAAAAATGATGCCGTCCTTCGTGGGAAAATACGACCTCAGATGAACAAAAGTACGGCACATTTGACATTATACAATTAATTATGACAGATAAGACAAAGTGCTGCAGCAGTGATCACAAGATTTACTGTAGTTTTATTGTGCCGTAACACATAAATGCTCAGAATCGAATCGATTTGATTTGAAGATTTTATTTTTATTTTTTGAACATGCATGTAAAAAAAAGAATACGAAAAAGTAAAAAAATAAAATACATGTTCCAAACGGAGTAGGATTGAAGTAAACACTTATCCAGTCCTACCCCTGAATCCGACATACATTCTTACATATAAGGGTTTTAATAAACGTACTTAAACACACATAACCAAACACCCCTACTTTAATAACTATTCAATATAATGATATAATATGCCCAGCATTTAGTTGTGCTACTATGTATGTATGTATGTACTAATAGAAGCAATTATAATGCATAGTATTACATTATCATTACTTTACTATAATACTACAATATAATAGAGAACAATAGACAGCAATGGTTCATATATTTACCCCCAATTATATACATAAAAATTACTATAAATCTATATATCGACATATCTACATATAACTATAAGTCAATATATATTAATAGAGATATAGATATATAAATACTGTCCGTATGATATAACTCAATATATATATATATAACATATCTATAGCCATAATATATGTCTATATATCTACATATATTAATAAATGTACATATCTACATGTTTATTTGCATCTGTATTTTGAAAGAAAGAAATGTTTCTTTGTATCTTTTTTTAAAGACTATAAATACTTTTTCATGACTGCACCCCCCTCATTTGTCTGTTCATACAACTTGGTCAAAATATCCTTTTACTTTTTTTTTTTTTTTTTATATATATTTTTTATCCCCGATTTTTTCCCATCATATCACCCAGTGCTCCTACCTAAGTGACAGTCCTGGGCATTTCCATCCTCTACCAACCCCGGGAGGTCCTGCACTGAGCTCAGGTCTCCTCCTTAACCTGAGGAGTGAGGCCGATTCTTTTCACCAGACAGGGCGGGAGAGAGAGAGGAAAAAGACGAGAAAAACTCTTGATCTACCTGTTACCATGCAGGCATTTGTCCAACTGGAGATTTTAAAAGAAAATAATTAATTAGGGATGTGTCTGCATCCAGATTTCTTAAATACAGAACAATAAATGGCACTAGGTTTTGTAAATCTTGCAAAAAAGAAAAATACAAATGTGTATTTCTGCTGTTGTGTTTACAAATAGTTTCAGCTCAAAACCACACAGACTTTAACGTGCTATAAATCACCGGCGGAGGCAGCAGAAACAAGCTCCCACACCGAGCAGCGCACTTCCCATCATTCCCTGTGACCCTCCGGGGAATAAAACTGTCCCATTATTTAGTATTTATTTAGAGATGTGTGTGAAGCATTTTTGCTTCTGTGACTTTAGGCTCTTCTTCTTGTAAATGTGCTCTGAAGTGACGTGGCGGGTGTCTGAGCCAGTAACAACGTAGCATCGTGCTACTTTCTCATGAACAAGTGCTTGTCAGTCTGCATGTTGGCGAGGATTTCAGAAAGATGGGAAAATACACACTGTTTTGGAATAAATATTGCAAAAAACATTTGTACATGCATCTGTGTGTTCTCATTGAGGGTTATCCACTCATAGATCATTACCCTCATCCTCTGTGCACTTTGAGAAGACAAAGGTGTTGGACCACCGTCCATATGATTATGAATTCATGACGTGTGCGATCGGAGGAACATTACATTTTCATCAAATTCCAGCAAAGCCAGACCCGGCCTCCCCCCTGGAGTTTATGGCCCCGCTGCTATCTTCTCGCTCAGGCCAATTTATAACCCTGGTGGCCTGTCTCGAGATGGCCTGTATGTGACCCACGATACGGCCCCAGATCAAAGGGGCGCCCACGGAAACAGAACTCAGGTTTATGACACCTAGAGGGGGGTCAAAGGAGCGAATCAGCAGGATTTCTGCCAGGTACAGACTCCCCGGGGGGTTTATGGCACCTGGGGGGGTCAGACACCCGGAGCCCGAACGCCAGGCCTCGATCGGCCAGGAGGATTGGTTGGCACTGCCTGTGATCAGTCCCACCCCCAAAGAGACTACAAAAAGGAGCAACCACCTGAGGCTCCTCTGCTTTTTTTTCGTCTCGTTCTTGTTTAGTTTCTCCGCTTTTTCTTCGTTTCTCTGCTTTTTTTTGCGTTTTTCAGTTTGCTCATATTTTTTTGGCATCAGGCCAAAACCTGGAGTGTGGCTCCAAAGTTTTCTTTTTCTTCTTTTTTATTTTTCCCTGTTCACTTTTCCGTCTGCCCGGCCTTTTTGCCTGCTGGCAGAGGTGAGACTTTTCCTAGCCCGACTCCCACATCCAACCAGCGCAGAATCCGCTCCGCGGACCCTGCCAGCCGACTCAGTGGACGCCACCGCGGTAAAACGGTCTTTCCCGGAGCATCCCGACATCGGGGCCCGGCGCCGACCGCGACAAAGGACCACTGGAGATCTCACGCTGGTAATAGGGTCGCCGGTCCTGCAAACCTGCCCTGTGTTCCTTTTCCTCAGAGTCGGACGGGGTGAGACGGAGTCCCCCCCCTCCCGGGTGCGCGCAAGGAGCGTTTATACTGCACCCACGGGCTGGACGAAACCCCCCTCCTCCTCCTCTTCAAACAGAGCGGCTCTCTCACCTACTGCAAAGTAAGAGGCGATTAGTGTCTGGGCAGATTCATTTAAGGTTTATTTCGGTTGTTTTGACCCTGTTTATTGAGTTTATGCATTGTGTGACGTGTTGATTGTATTGAACGCCTGTTTACGTGAGCTTTCACCGCCGAGTGATCGGACCGCGGCTCCCGACGATCTCAGAGTGGGTGGGGGTTACTCCCGACCCGGTTCTCGAGTGGGACCTGCGGCCGATCTACTAAACCGGCCGTTAGAGCTCACAAAACCCCTTTGGGTTCCCCCGGCTGCGGTGACCGCCTGCAGCCGCGCATCTGTGTGAGGCGCCGGAGATCCCGCAGGCACGTCGGTGCAACGTCCGAGCGCGGTCCGCTGACACGCTCCTCCGCCCCTCCCCTTTCCTTCACTAAACCCGGTTGCGCGTCAGATCCACGTGGTGTTTCACCGTTGTTTAGCCGTGATCTGCTGCGCTTTCCGTTACATTTCCTTCACGGCTGTACGGCCGTGGGTCGCCTTCCGGGAGGCGTGTTCACGGAGCGCGACGTAGCACGCCCCTTCTGGCAACGTGCTCACGTACCGCAGCGTGACCCGCCCCCAGAACGCGTGACGCGCAGCGTAAGCTGCTCTGACGCATACACGCACACACCCACACACACACACCCACACACCCACACACACACACACACACACACACACACACACCAGTCTCAGCCCGGAGGATCCCAAGAACCCCTCCTTTTCATCGTATGATTTTGTATTTCTTGTTGTGTGATTAAACGATCAGAATTTATGAGTTTTGCTTACCAACTGTTTGACACTGATGTGAATAAATTTCTGATCACAAAAGCCGTCTTGTTTATTCTGTGCATATCTGCCGCCAAGGCTGGGTGACGAAGTGTGTGTTCGGATCTCACCTCCTTCAACTAATAACTGGGTATAATAATTACTCTGAGACTGATTTTCTGCTGTTTTAGTTATCGAATTCCACCGGAGTAAGGCCCCGGCGGTGGTGCCCCGAGGATTTTTATTTATCATATTGATAATACGATTTGATAAATAGTCAACTTTATTAATTATTAATAATTATTAATAATATTCATTTATAGCCTTGGATAACTAATCAGCCAAGCTACCCGAGTTGCACAACAAAGGCATTGCTAAAACGCCTAAAACGCCTATACAAGTTATACCCAAAGTAAATTGAAAGCTGTTCTTGAACCGTTTGAAGTACATAGATGGTTTTGGTCTCTTTTGAAAGTGTGGCAGGGTGGAGGAGCAGCCACTCAGCTGATTGGGCACACCTGTGCCCAATCAATCTCTCCACCCTGCCTGGCTACATAAGCAGCGGCTGCACACCAGCCAAGAGGTCTCTGCTGGGAGGAAGGAGAGCTGCTGAAGGTGCTGACACGTGTGTCTGGGTGAATAAAACGTTTCCTGCACGAAACCCTGTGTCCTCTGTCCTGTCGGTTGACCCCAAGTAGTGAGCATTGCTACAGTGGCGCCTAACGTGGGGATGGAGGAGGAATGCAGGGAGCGGACCCTGGAGAAGCTGGCACAGGTGCTGGCGGACCTGGCTGCCCTGTTGCAGAGCCATGGGAAGCGGCAGACCGCGGCGCTAGTGGCGCAGTAGCCGGCAGGCCGTGAGGCGGAGGCTGCAGGCCGCCAAGCGACGGCTCCTGAGGCGGCCCCAGCGACGGCGGGACCCGCAGCGCGATCCACCCCGGCGCCACGCCGGAGATTCACAACGGAGGTCCCGGAGGGTGCGGTCCCGGAGGGTGCGGTCCCGGAGGGTGCGGTCCCGGAGGGTGCGGTCCCGGAGGGTGCGGTCCCGGAGGGTGCGGTCCCGGAGGGTGCGGTCCCGGAGGGTGCGGTCCCGCCTGCTGAGGTGGAGGCGTCGGCTGCTGAGGTGGGGCTTTTGTCTTTTCTGCCCCTTCTGCAGGGAACCTGTTGCAAAAGGACGTGAAACTACTGGATCTTATCTCTTTGAATGACTTTAAATTCAGACTTGGAGCACGTGAGACGGCCTCCTGAACCTGTAACTGTTTTACCTAATTTAGATGTAATTTTACTGTTTTGAAACTAACTTTTTTGCTGCCTCTTGGCCAGGTTTTTAATGGGACATTCTTGGTTAAATAATGGTTAAATTAAAAAAAAAAGTTCATAGGCTAAGGCAAGATTGACATGAATTGATAAACATTTCAGCCTTAAACAGTGTTAACTGTCATTGATATAACTGGAGCGTCGTTGTGGTCATAAACCGAATATAACTAAAGTAAAACTCTCCATGAAACCGTCCATGTGGACAAGACGGTTGGGCTAAAAGGACAAAAGCGAAACAAATGGGTAAAGGTTTATATTAAGTTCACTATGACAACAGCAAACAAGCAACGTATTGAACTTTATAAATTTCTTATCAAAATTAACCATGTTTTATTATTTAATATTAATAAAAGTATAATTATCCTTGTAGGTCCTTCTCATAACACTGAATAAACAATGTAATAAAAAAAGAATTTGTTAGTGGCTAATATTAATTAACAAGACTTTATAACTATCAATAAAGTATAAATATAAAATACTCTTACTAACTTCATTGTAGTAACAATTCATAAACCACTTATTCCTTTATATTCCTTTTTTGTCTTTTTGTCTGCATATATATATTGATGGTTGGCATATATATATATATATATATATATATATATATATATATATATATATATATATAAAATTGTAACACAAGAGAGTTAATGGCGACTGTATCACGTTTGAATTTGGCCTCCCGAGGCCTGTCGAAGAACTGCAACTTTTATTACTTCCTTGTCCTTGATGAATTATCACCAGCAACAGGGGAGACCTGTATGAAAGCCGATGATTTGGCAGTTTGCTGCCCTGAAACATCCAGGTGTGTTAACACAGCTCTACCCCCCCTGAGCGAGGAGTCTAGAATATCCTGGCCAGCCCCGAGGATCAGCGTTGGGAAACACCAACCCAAGGCCAACTCTCACACAAGCAACTTTCTGAGACAAGCAACTCGTGTTACACTTTAATCTGAAAAGCGTTACACAACCAACAAATTGGGGTTCAACATTCAACATGAAGAAAGACTATTCACAAGCTTTGGTCTTTATTGAACGAGCCATTAAGCATTCGCAGAGCTGGAAGAAAAAGGAAGTAAATCCAGAGACTAATTACCTTAACAAATCCTAATTTGTGTCAGAAGGTTGTGTATCTGGAGTACAATTAATGAAATTAGTTTTGAGGAGTGGTTTAGAGCTCGGTAAGAAGCGTTTGTTGACGTGGGTCTTTCCTCACAGAAAGGAGATCTTTGAAGACACAAATCAACCCTCAGTCGGACCAACGGTGGTTAAGTGGAGACGGTTTGATGCTGTGGTTCTTTTCCTTGGACTGGTGACTCCAAGCTGGTTCCAGTGATAGTTGGGAGCCAGTGCTTTTTGATGGCCAGCTGCAAAGAAACCCAAGCTGCGTCTGAAATCCCATACTTCCAGCCTAATGAGTAGCAAAAACAGTGTGTGAGATTTTTTAGTGCGTCCAAAACATTAGTACGTACACAATAGTATGTACTATCCATACTCATTCTGGAGAAATGTATTAGTATGGATTGATGGACACAAGGTAAGCAAAAACTTCCCACAATGCAATGCATGTTTGGTTTTGCTAAGTGCTGCGCAGATACTTAGCAACCAACAAAAATGGAGGATAACGTTAGCGGTACCAAGCAAAGCTGCACCACGACCATCACGCTACAATTCAAATGTGAGCCCCATCTGGCCAACTGGGGCGCCAGATGGGGTGGAAGCGGTCCGTCACTCCTCAGGATAAGGATAAGGAGGAGACCTGAGCTCAGTGCAGGGCCCTCCCTGGGTTGACAGAGGAGAGCAATGCCCAGGACTGTTACTTAGGTATGAGCACTGGGTGATGAAATGGGTAAAAAATTGGGGTAAAAAAAAAAAAAACTGTGCCGGATTTAAGTATATATAATGTATGTACTGTTGAGTATGGCATTTCGGACAGTGTTGTGCATGAACGAGTTCAAATGAGAGAACGTTGAACTGAACGCAACATAACGCAAATAAAGAACTTCAACTTCAACTTGTTCATTCTGCAGATCACCAACTGGAATTTGAACTGTTCAGATTATGTGAGTTTCAGCTTCACTGTTTAGGTCCAATTATTACAGAATACACACATTTAAAATACTCAACGAGACGACGACTTGACACTACATTACCCACAATGCAGTCTTTACGATGACCAGTGAAGAGAGAGACGTTGCAGACGCAGATGATAATCCATTTATGATTATTGGCGGGAATTTTACACATCGTCTCCCAAAGAGTCCGATGGTAAAAATCTAACCTTTCTGTGCAAATTATGTCCACCTGAGAAAACAAGTCTGAGCGTCTGCCTCGTCAACTTCACATTTGAAACGTCATGTGGAGTTAAAGCATCCGTCCAGTATGAGGAAATATCTGCGAGTCCTTGATAACCAAACTAATTGATCAGGAAAGACCAAGAAGACCCAACAGCCCCAAACGACCCCAGTCCCACTGCTGCACCTTCAGGGTTGATTTACCAGCAATAGGTAGACACACTGATAATGGACTAGATTGATGGAGATTTACAGCCTTAGTAAAGTTGAAAAGCCACCAGGACAAAACATGATTGTATACAGTGAACAGTTTTAGGATAGGGGGGGGCGTTTCATTTGTACTTCTATCCTAAAAATATTGAAATGAACTGAATTTGAACTAGTTCAAAATGAAAATGGTGAACTATGAACGTGAACTATTCATTTTTAAACTATGTGAACTGAACTTTGAACTAGTTGATGAGAAGTAGGAACTTGCACAATACTGAAGAAACCACCCGTTCAGAGGCAGGAAAACCAGTGTCACATTGTCACCAGCACTTTTCTGGGCTCGGTGCAGGAACTATCAAGGGCAACGAATGGGATCATCTTACCAGCCAGAAACACTGACCACCATTGTTATGCATGTGTCTCTGCAAAAGAAACTAACACAAATAAATTAAGGAATGGACATCAGAATTCAAAAGCAGCAGCACTTTAAATGTTTTAAAACCAGCTTTGTGTCTGTGGACACATCTCAATATGCTGCATAAATATCCCCTGCTTGCATTCATGGATCCATTTCCAACAGTGCAGATAAACCTTATTACAGCAATCCGTAAACCAGTCAGCATTTGGAAGAAAGCAGCATTCACATCGGTTCTTTTGAACTAAACGTAAGAACAGTATTTGCATCTCCACTAATAAGCCTCGCGGGGTGTTTCAGCATCCCTCGCTGGCGTTTATGGACCCTGCTCAAAACAACGTGCCTAATCCTGTTTGTAGCAGCGTTCATAAATACCGGTCAGCATTCAGGAAAGACACAGTCTGTGTTTTACCATTTCTGGATGTTTAAGTATCTCCTGCTGGCATTTGTGGATCCCCCTCCAAGCAGCGGGGATTAATCCTGCTTGTAGCAGCATTTGTGAAACCGGTCAGCATTCGGGAAAGCCGGTTGGCATAAGCGTTAGTAAATACCAACTGTTATTTACAACCTTCACGAAGGCAGACTGGCGATACTGAGATGCTGGATTTGAGGGAAAGCACTGAAACTGTGTCCTCTGTGGTCGTCTACAGGGAAATCTGAGTACGTTAAAAGGAGGGTAAAGAAGTAAAAAGGATGTCATGATGTTGTGAAGTTGCTCTCGTGGTTCTCTGGGTATAAAAAAGCAACCCAGCACTACGTGCAAGTTGGTCAAAAATGTTATGGCAAATGTCTCTACGTATGTATTTCACTGAAGAAAATCAATGACCCCCCCCAAAAAAAGAGAAAAAAGCAGAAAGAGTGCAGCATGCCTGAAGAAGAAGCATCATGATAAAGGCTTTCCTCGCTGCCTCAGGGCCTTGACCTCTTGCTATCAGAGAGGGGAAAATGGATTACTGAGGCCCCACCCACAAAGACAAACTCAGGCCTGAACGTTAAAAAAAATTGAATAAATTAAAAAAAATTGAATAAATAAATAAAAACTTTTTTTTCAAATTAAAAAAAAATTTCAATAAAAGAATATTTCATTTTTTTTAAATTGTGTTTACTTTTCATTTTATTTTAAATAAAAGTAAAGTCATTTTTAAAGGAATTTAAATTTTTAAAAATTGTGTTTTTTTTATTTTATTATAAATAAAAGTAGTTTAAAAGTAATTTTTAAAGGAATTTAGATTTTTTTAAATTGTGTTTATTTTTCATTTTATTTTAAATAAAAGTATTTTAAAAGTAATTTTTAAAGGAATTTAAAAAAATTTTAAATTGTATTTATTTTTTATTTTATTTCAAATGAAAGTAATTTAAAAGTAATTTTTTAGTTTTTTTTGTTTTATTTTTTTAAACATTTTATTTGAAATAAAAGTTTTTTAAAAGTATCCATACGAAGCTGGGCATTTTGTGCGTCTAAAGGATCATTTATGAAACCAGGTTCCAGAGTGGAAAGATTTGAAGACGCTGTTTACGTGTCTGTTGTTAACGCCTCTCTGCAGCCTTTTTGAAATGCTAGCGTCGCACACGTCACTCGTATTGCCGCTATTTCCTCTGTCAACAGATTTCTGCCGATCTGAGTGTGCCCGGCGCTTTGCCGCCTGTTTTCGCTTGTTTCTGTCAAAGCACCACAGCGCCACCAACAGGCCTGGCATGTATTTTACATACACTGACCCATCTCCGTCTTTACGAAGAACGCTTTTGAAATTATAAGCCTTTCATCCTCATGTGGATGTAGCCTAAATTTGCCAAAATATCCTATATTATACCGTCAGGGTGGCTGTCTGTCCGGGGATTACATGTGTCTGCGTATTTTGAGTTTAATCACATTCTTTGTGTCCATTATTTTAACTTAAATTAAGACCAGATCAAATTTGAAGACTAATTATAGTAGAAAACACATTAATTCCAATGTATTCATGTTGTTTTTTTCTTGGCACTGTATTATGTATTGTTATGAGCCTGAATGTGCTCATGTAGAGCACGGCGAACAGCTTTCATTGCAGACTATGTCAAAAAGATGTTGTACTGTTCTTCTCCAGTGAAGCATCTGAATGCTTCTTCAACAAAACAAAAACTCAGAAACACCAGACTGAACTGAGTGATGCTTCAAAGAACTCACATTTGCCTTTTAATACTTTAATTCACTTAATATACGGCTTGTGTTCTCTGTAGAGAAAATAAATATTCATTATCAGTGAGATAATGTGACAATGCTAAAATCCTGTTGCTCCCATTCATGTCAGCTGAGAGTGGAGGCAACGACAAAGTCTGTTGTTTTTTGCCATCATCACTTTCATTTGAGTTCGAGGAATACACCGCTATTAATTTAAAGGTATGGGAACAGAGTGAGATTGGTCTGAAAGCACATCAGTCAGGATCATATGAATGGAAATGAACCAGCAACTCTAATTGGGGAAAAAGTGCTTCAAAAACTGGATGAAAACATAGTTTGTCCAGTCACAAAAACAAGTCTCAGCCCTCTAACTGAAAGACACTATGGTGAGTCATCAGGTGAAGAAACCAAACGCTCCTCTTTCTCAGTCTGTTGGCCGGAGGGCAGCGCTGTTTAAACAATTTACTTTTGGTTTATCTGAATAGTATACCAAACGCAGTCTGAATAAGTCTTTTTGTTGCTTCTGAATGTTTTAGAGACACTTCAGCTGCTTTGATGGACAACATAACCTTGTATAGATAAGATATTTTGCCACCAAACAAAAATGTGGGTTAAACTCATAGGAGTGATTTTATAATATACATCCAGACCTTTCATATGTATTCATCTTTGGACTGTAAGTGACAAATAAAACTTGAACCTGAGTCAGTCCAGATATGATTTGGAGCCATCAAAGATTTACATTATTTGTTCTTTTCATTAAACTCCAACTCAGGAAAATATATATGACAGAGGGGAAGTAGGGAGGGTGATGAAGTCGAATCCACCAGCCACTTGAGCGGTTCAGTGTGTGGGCAGAGCAGGAAACGAAAACGAAGGCAATCACAAGGAAGAAAAAGGAGAAAAACCCAGAAAAGGGCAGGCTGAAAAATTCGCCATGTCTGGGTCAGTCAGAAATCTGATAAGTATTTATCCTCTAAAGCACTCCCTCCGCCGCCACCTCGGCAGACTGCAGGGAAAACGAGGCGCAGCGTTTAACACCCCGTCGCCGTTATTAGGAATCACACAGATTAGCAGTGACATTCTGAAAGACGAGAGGTGTAACAAAGGGAGAGAGCTATTTGCATTGCCAATTCCCATCAAAAGAGTTCATAGTGGTGCTTTAATCCAGGTTTAAACCCTCTATTCCAGTGAAAGGCACACAGATAATGCATTTCTCTGACTCACCTGTGAGCCTGGCTGTGTGATGGGTGAAGGAATCGATGCTCGAGTGGGTATGTTCAGTGTGC